>NW_015554119.1:765803-799553 GCF_001515605.1 Sinocyclocheilus anshuiensis | reverse complement strand
TTTAGATCATCATTAATTTTGAGATTTTTTGTTTCTTTTTTTGTGAATTTTCTTTTTTTGTCTCGTTACATAGGACGCTGGTTGTTCCGTTGATCTTTGCATTAGTGGGTGTCTCTATTTCTGCACCAATAAACGGTAAGGAAACTTGCTCAGTATGTCTGACTTCATTGCATTTCTCACATATAGCTTACATAAATACCATTACAGATCACCCCGAATCCCTAAATTATTATCAGTGGCATGCACCAGCTCTTCTTTCTAAGTAACACGAAGCATTTACTGCCTCACTATAATGGGACTGTAATCAGAGCCCTTCACTGAACACAAAAGAGTTCTGTTCACCTGTGCTGCTACATTTAGCCTGGGCCTCTATAGGAGATATAGGACTCTTATAGCTCAATGCACTCACACCACTAACTGACCGTCTTGTCTTTTGTTTTGATACAGATGGAACAGATAATGATGGTAAGAATGTCTCTTACACACATTAACCTTAATTATAATGCAAATGATGACTTTTTATGTTAATTAGTGCCTCTGAATACATGAGCTGTGTTAGAACAATGAATTGCATTGTACTACTACAATTGTTCAAGAAAGCCATTATAGACAGAAAAATCCCTCTTTAATCTGAGTTGTTTCTCCTAAACAGAAATGGGATGGAATTAGATGTATTTTCCTTAGACTAAGGCCCCAGTCATCTCATATGTGTCTCTGAGAGTTTCAGAAGAGATTTCAGCAATGCCTGCAATTAAACGTTAGAGATCTCAATATGAAGTCATTTCTCATCAGATTCTTTCAAATGTTGCATTGCACAATGATGTTATAGCTCTATAAGCTCTATACATCCTCTGGGCAGGCAGACTAGTTATAAAGAGGACAAAAAGTATCTGGTTCTAAATGAATTTTGTTTTGACTTTTATGTTATAATCTCAGAGGCGGCTGCAGTCCTAGGGATCTTCAATGGTAAGGTGCAATGAATTTGAGCTATATTTCTGCATAAATCAACTGACCATAGAAGGGTTTCCAGTTGATCTGGAAAACATGTTTTTCTCTCTTTTTTTCAGCTCCTCCAACTCCACTCCCTGGAAATGGAGACTCAGGTTAGTCTGGCTGATATTGATCACGTCTCGCTGTAAAATGTGTTATATAAAAATAGTCCAATAAGTTAGACGTGAACATACATTTTAACATCAAGGTCTAGACAAAGAGCAGTGTTGTTAGTGTTATTAAAACAATTATTTTAAAAAAATTAAAACAATTATTTACAAATATGTTATAAAATCATTTAAATTGTTATAAAATATATTTTTTAAATATATAAATATTAGGTAAAAACATAAATATTAGAAATAATAGAATAATGTACGAAATAAATCAAATATAAACAATAAATATTTAAAAAGTCCAATAATTAACTTAATTTGAATGTCAAGATTTAGACAGTGTTGTTAATGTTAACTAAAACTGTTAAAATATTATGAAAAATATTATTAAAAACTATTAAAACATTTTCATTAATTGAAATAAAGCTGAAACAATATCAAATAACAAATATTAGATGAAAAACTTCAAATTAAAAATAAAATTAGAAATACTGCCTTGGCAACTAACTGAAATAAAATTTAAGTTTTTTTACATTTAAAATTTAAGTATTGGAATTACTAAAACTGAAATAAACTAAAGCTAAATATATATATATATTATAAACACTAATAAAAATAATAAAAGTGCATGAAAAATGACTAAAACGTATTAATTAAAACCTGAATGAAAACTTAATGTTTTCTTAACAATGTAGAAATGTTGCTGTAGCAACAAAGTTTAAGTTTACTTAAACTAAAAGTTTACTAAAACTAAAATGAAAGTAACTTTGGAAAACTTTCTTTTAAACAGGAACTACAGATGGAAAAGATTCAGCAGAGAAACAAGGAGGTAAGAGATCACAAACACAAAGAGACTTCATCACACTGAGCTAATAATTCTCTTTGATTTCAGGTCCCAGTGACTCATCTGACACCACTGAAAAACCAGGTCAGTTTCTGGCATCAAGAGTCTAGATATACAGGACATAACAGAGAGAAAGAAACCATGACCTGACCACTGAATCACAGCTTTCACTGAATTTCACAAGTGCCAACAGAAAGCACTGACATCAAGATAACATATGAATGAGTGTGATAACACAGCGATTAATGTTTAACTGCTGTGTGTTCAGCATCAGTGAACTAGAAGAACTAGCATTAGATTGCAAAGCAGGAGACATTGAGTCAACAGGAAAAAAGATTAGTGGAAACAGGCTTCTGTTTAATCATAATGATTAAATACAAGAATTTAAAGTTAATGCTTAAAATTAAGTGAATTTACATTTAAAATAAGAAAAAAACTGTCACGGTTTTTTTTTTTAAAGAATAAACTCAATTTGATAAATTCTTCATCAAACAAGACTTAATACCTCAAGTCATTTTACTTCAAGCATGAGTCTTGATTTAGAAATGTGTAAATATTTGTACTGAAAAAAATAATTTTTTTTTTTCCAGCTCAAAGCTGTCTATAAGTGTCACACTCCATCTTTCCTGAATACTGTCATGGCAACAAGCACACCAAATATTTATGATCCACATTATAAATGAATGATAATCAATTAATTTATACAAAGGATGGTGATGTTTGGTCTTTGTTGATATTGTAAACTAAGTGTAGCAAGATCCTTAAAGTGATTTGATTTTTGTGTTTAGTTATTATGATTATACAGAAAATAAGGCCTACTATTGAAGCTAATTTTTGCAAAAGTTATATAGCGACTTTGTATCTCGCAATTCTTACTTTTATCGCAATTGAGTTTATATCTCGCAATTCTGACATTTGCCCTCAGAATTCTGAGTTTACATCTTGCAATAGTTTTTTTTTATAACATTTTTTTAAATAATAAAAAAGAATAAAGAATAAATAAGGCATTTGCAACTTTTCATTTCACAATTGTGACTTCTTGCAATTACAAGTTTACATCTCGCAATTGACTTTAACAGAATTCTGTTTTTTAAAATGTAAATATGAAATATAAAATATTTTTTAAATATTATATTTTTTTATATATATTTTAAATATAAGTCAAGTCAAGTCAAGTCAAGTCAAGTCAAGTCAAGTCAAAACAACCCAATAGCTGGGTTTGTCCCTTTTTAACCCAACGCTGGGTTATATTTAACCCAGCATTTTTTAGAGTGTAGCAATTCTGACTTTTTTTCTGAAATAAACTCACAATTGCCTGAAAAAAGTGTCAGAATTGTGAGATAAAAAATCACGGAATAAGATTCCATAGCTTAAACTTATATGCTAACACATTAGCAGTCATTTTAAGGAATGAAAACCACTTCATGGTGACACTAGGACTGACACAGACATGAAGAAATGAACTCTACACTTGCATAATTTTCTTTTCTACAAATTTTCTTTCTTTTTAAAGAGGTTGACGGTGCTCCCGACACATCAGACACAAACAGTAAGATTCATATCACGGCCTTCACTTTTGTTTGAGATGTATTTGAGTGAAGCATTGCCCAGACTAACAGCTCGACCCATTTCAGGTGACAAAAGCCTGGATGAAGCCACCAGCGGCCCAGATTCGATAGGTATGACATAACCTGCGCATCAGTTTCCTAAACACACAACAACAATGCAATGAGTTGTTTCGTACAAATATGAAAATGCCTTAATTTCTTAAACATTTTACTCTCCATGTATGATTTCCATATAACGACCAATATATTAACAAGTATTTTTTTGTAAAGACTATCTGATTAAAATACACAAAAGCCAAAGTGAATCCAAACTATAAAAGGCATGCATCCCATTCAAATATATAATTTCCTAACAATAGCAGGAGTAAATTGCAAAAACATATATTTGTTATGCAGTTATATATTTGATTTAAATTTCTTTATCAGACACAACAGATACTGATAGTGACACCGAAAAAGACACAGACACTAATACAGAAACAGATGCATCGCAGCAGAAGACAGGCGATTCAGGTGGGTGAAAGCCAAATATCTATTTTCATAAATACAGAATACACATGTGTGCAAAATACCCTCAATGAAGGACTTTCCTTTATCTACTGCAGATAAGAACAACGAGAAACCATCAGCGGAGGACAGCAAAGGTATGAGAGATCACAGAAACAAACCAGAAGTCAAATCAGATAGATTGCCTCATAAGATGATGTTAAGTCGATTTAAATATGTTATATAATATTTCAGATGCAGATCATGTTGATACACATTCAAAAGAAGAGGAATCTACAGGTAAACAAACACACTTACTGAAAAAAAGACACATTTATGTGTGAATAATACAAAGATTTTGTCATTATTTACCAATTGTTTAAAAGTTAACTAAAATTACCAATTTTATTGGATTTAGTTTCTAAAAATATATATTTTTAAATGTTCTTGGTAATTGAAATAAAGCTGACATAAAATAAAATCTTGCATAATATAAATAAATATTAGATGAAAATTAAAAATAAACATAAAACTGACAAAAGTACATCACAAAATTACTAAAACTGTAATTCTAACACACACATACATATAATTCATTGAAAATGTTAGTAAATAATATACAAAAATAAAAGGATAAATACTGAATTTATTTACTCATCTTTATACCGTTCCAAACCTGTATGATATTATCTCATTTTACAAAAGAAAATGTAAAAATTACTCCATTTGTGTGCCATGGAAAAATAATATCATACAGGTTTTAAAAAACAACAAAAAAAGTGAGTAAATATTGACAGAAATATAATTTCTGGGTGAATTCATTCAATTCAGAAAACAAGCATTTCAACATTTCTAAATTAAAACTCTCTCTTATATTCCCAAGTGTGTGTGTGTGTGTGTGTGTGTGTGTGTGTGTGTGTGTGTGTGTGATACATAATGATTTACTGTCTCACTATTAATTAAACCTCTGCTTCACAGACACGGATGAAAAGGCAGACACTGATTCAGACGGCTCAGGTAGAGATTTCTCATGCTTCAAAAGCAGAAAATGTTCCTGTAGCAACTTCCTAGTTGATTATTGAACAACAGTCATAACAACCAATCAGATTTGAGGGTTAATGTTAGGCTTGAGCGTGGGCCTTTAATCATTCTTATCAAGCCACCGTTCCCCTCTGGTGGTAGTTAATGGTTAGGATAAGGAGTATGAACACTGTTAACATTGTTAAACACAAACATTGTTCCAGCACCCACAAAAGATGTTCCAGGAACACGTCCTACTTGGCACAGTCCTTTCTCAATGCAAAATGATATATTCTTCTGAAACAATGCTGGCATATATATGCATTTTCAGATGGGGATTCTGTGGAAAATAAATATTCTGATGATGCACCTGATGATGCAAATAATACAGGTATTTGAAAACACTGCAGAGATGATTTCAAATCAAACGGTGTCAAATCAGTGTTTGTTTACCATTATTCATATACTATTATAGTATTTATTAATATTTAGAATTTGTTTTTATTTGTAGATTGTCTGTTTTTATTTTAATTTAAATTTTAGTAACTGTTATGTGCTTTTATTTTTTATTTTTTAAATATATATATTTAGCTTTAATTTATTTGTATTTCTGTTTTTAGTAATTCTAGTATTTTACCTTAAACGTTTCTTTCAAAATAAAAGTTTCAAAAGTTTTATTTTCTTAAAAAAATTAATAAATACAACTTTTCTTTGAAATAATGATCCTGTCTGATTTAGCCTGTATAGTTCGTAACTAACAACAGTTGTGTTTTTGCTCTGATGAAGAAGACACGGATGATTCATCTGACAAGGATTCTTCAGACACAGCTGAGCAGCAGGACTCTGATGGTGAGCTTAAAAACCACAAAAGAAATTTAAAAAATAACTAAAACTCTGTACTAACAAGGCACAATGTAAAAGTTAAATCTGTTTTTTTAGGATCATTGAGATATTGAGTTTTTATTCATATTTTGAATTTGTTTACATTTTATATTTTGTTTTAATTTTATAGTTGTAATCATTTTAGTGTTTTTGTTTGTTTGTTTGTTTATATATATATATATATATATGTATATATATATGTGGTGCTGGAACAATATATATATATATATTTTTTTTTAAAAGCAATAAGCTTTTTTAATGATTTTAGTATTTATCACGTCTAATCTGGTTAGGAGAAACAAATTAACATTATAAACTTATTCACATAAAAGTGATATGATTTATCAGTTGTTTTATTTAAATATAGTAGCCCTATTTAAATAAATAAAGTACTAGTAAAATAAACATTTTGTACATGGAACCATGGTAAAACCATTTCTTTTTTTTCACATGTACCATGGCAATACCATGTTTTTTGACATGCAATCTTTAAAATTCCTTGCTATGTAAATAATTCATGAATAAAACCATGGTATAACGTCAATGTACCTTGGTATTTCCACGGTACAAAGGTAGTACCATGGTATTCTTGGAAGTATCATGGTATATTTCACATTCAATTCTGTATCATAGTATATTAGTATCATCTGATGCAATCACCAAACCATGGTACTTTTTTCATTTAATTCGCCTGTAAGTCAAGTTTCAAGACTTTTGTCTGTAATTATAATGATTTATGTCAGTTTAATGATATATAATAATAAAATACTGGTTTTTTTTTTACATGCAGATTCTGACAAAGACAAACCAGATGGCGACTCGGATGAAAAGAGTGGCGAGAAAGACGAGAAAGACACCGGTAATGACTCCAGTAAAGACTCAGAAGACGAGGGTCAAGAAACCTCTGAGACGCCAGACAAAAGCGACTCAGACACTGATGAGGTGAAACTTTCAGACGACTCCAAAGACCAAGATTCAGAATCGAAAGACACCGACAGCACGGAGAAGAAAGAGAAGGACCAGGACTCTGACAGCGACGCAGACACCAGCAGCGATCAAGACACGGCAGATTCCCCTGATGCAGCAGACGCCAAGGACAGCGCTGAGGATAAAGACAAGGACAGCAGCGACCCGAAAGACACTGAAGATGATAGAGACAGGGAGAAGGACGCCAATGAGAAGGAGGACACCAATGAGACGGGCAGCGATAGCGATGAGGGAAAAGATAAAGAGGACCAATCCAAACCAGACGAGCAGGACAAGGAAGACACCAGCTCAAAAGAAGACGCCACAGCCAGTCAGTCTGACGAAAGTCCACTGGAGGAAATGACAGAAGACAAGCAGGAAGACAACCCTGAGTCTGACAGCTCCAGTCTAGACTCAAATTCAGACTCGGACTCTGACAGCAAAGATAAAGAGCAGGACAAAGAGAAGAACAGCACAGAGTCCACAGACACAGAAAGCTCCGACAGCGACAGCAAGAGCGACACAGACAGCTCAGAAACAGGAGGGGAAGGTAAACATTCAAGCCTTCACCTTTTACGGTCATTAAACCACAATATCAATCGACTGATTAATGCTTTTATGGCTCTAGATACTGATGAAGACAATGACTCCAGCGTGGAAAAGGAGAAACAAGGTATTTACTGATAATAAATATGGAAGACCATTTGTAGCTCAGAGTAAAAAATAAATCCAGATAATTGTGAGAATGTTTAAAATAAGAATAAAGTCACATTGTGCAGTATGAAGTCTCAAATGAGATATATAAAGTCATAATATAAAGCCATAATTGCAGGACATAGTCATTTTGTGTTATATAAAGTCACAATTTTGAGTTTTAAAGTCATATTGTGAGATATAAAGACAGTTAAAGATATGAAGTCACATATTGAGGTATAAAGTCATAATTGCATGATATCAAGTCAATTTCAGATTTAAGATGCAACAGTTGACAATATAAAGTCACATGTTGAGATATAGTCACAACTGAAGATAAAGTCACAATTTTGAGATATAAAGTCACATTTTCACATAAAGTCATATTGTGAGATAAAAAGTCACAATTTAATAAAGAAAGTCACAATTGTGAGATATAGTCATAATTGGGATAAATTCATAAATGAAGATGTAAAATCATGATTGTGAGATATAAAGTAAAAACTGTCAAAAATAAAGTCATAATTGAAGATGAAAAAGTCAAGGTTGTGAGATCACATTTTGACGAAGTAATATTCTGAGATGTAAAGTTATTATTGAAGATATATATATAAAGTCATAATGGTAACACTTTAGAATAGGGAACACATATTCACTATTAACTAAGAGTTTCCCCTGTAGAAACTCCGAAATTGCTGCTTATTAATAGTTAATAAGGTAGTTGTTAAGTTTAGGTATGGGGTAGGATTAAGGGATCTAAAATATGGCCATGCAGAATAAGGCATTAATATGTGCTTTATAAATATTAATAAACAGCCAATATGCTAGTAATATGCATGCTAATAAGCAACTAGTTAATAGCTGGTCCTTAAAATAAAGTATTACCGTCATAATTACAAAGACATAAAGTCATAAATGAAGATTTAAAGTCACTGTGAAATAGAAAAATAAACAAAAGGGGCTTCCGTAGATATAAATTCACCGGCAGTCTGTACTGTTACAGAAAAAAGCTGTGAATTTCTAATAAATGAATGTCTAAACCTACAGAGTCTCCTGATGGTGCATCAATAGAGACAAATGACTCTGACTCCAGCGGTAAGACAAACTACAACATTTACTGTTTACACAAAACACCTTAATTTCAATGCTAACTGCGAAGCAGATGTGATGTACAACACAACAGGCAATAAATTGTTATACTCCATGTAAATCTGAGGGTTTTTTCACTTGTCTTCACAACAGACATGGAAAATGATAAAGCTTTCATAAAAGAATCTAGCACTGGTTAAACAATGAATGAAATATTTGTGAGTTTTATCTAAGTATGTCGTTTGCAAAAAAATGCAAGTTACTTTTGAATGGCCATCACTGGAGGACGAAGTTACATTGCACAGCATTTTTGATTCAAGTATGGACAGAAAAAAAAACAACTGAAGATACAAAGTCACATATGGACATATAAAGTCATATTGTAAGATATAAAGTCCCAATTGTGAGATATAGTGTCACTAAAACATGTAAGACATGATGAAATTGATATTTATCTTTTTCTTCTTCTAGATGATCATGACAATGACTCAACAGATGCTACAACATCAAACGGTAAATAAGTCTATGAGCTCAGTTATGTAAGAATGAAGTGATGCCTTTGTGATGTAAAATGCATTAAATGTATGTACTTTCAATTTTTTGCCATCTCTAGAGGAACACACTGATGAAAACACTGATGCAGACAGCCATGACGCTGCAGACGGTACGTCTCATGGGTCTAAAGCACTTCATTTTCAGCTTTACTATTGCTTACACACCTCAAGTATTATATTTTGGCACACAACTCACCATTTGTGCTAAAGACATGAATGATTGTTACCTGTTACTCTCTGATTGGGCTGAATTCTCAAAGAATTCTGGGAAATTGTGAATTGACTGCCTCAATTCTTTCAAAACGCTTCTTTCTGTCTAGATGATGATGAAGTCAGGGTTGAAGATGGCACAGGTAAGTCACTCACTCATTTGCCTCCTCACATCATAGTTGTCTCAGATTTTTCTCCCAAAATTCCTTATCAGACATAAGTGGAACAGATACAGTAAGTGATACAGTAAGAGTATAGATCTGGCACTAGTCTGCCAAATCCATACATGTACATAATTTTGTCTCAAATATATTTTGTTTCATTTCATACTTAAAACTGTGACTTCTGATTTCATGAGAAATGATAACACTTGTCACATCCTATTTTTTTATTTATTTACTTATTTTTTTTCAGATGCTGCTTCTAAAACACACGAACCAGATCATCTTGATGACACAACACAAGGTAATGACTCTTCTTAAAACACTTACTTTTCAGGGAATGGGAGGTCAAAAGAGATCTTTACACATGCTAATCTCTGTTCCTCCCTTTCTGCAGGATCAGATGATGGCAGCAAAACCCCTATGCCAAGCTCCTAGCGACCAGGACTCTACAAAAGCACTGTAACAGGTTACGTAATCATATATTAAAAGCTCTACATAGGCCTTACTTTATGTTTTTAAAGACAACATATTTCAATTTCTATTCTTACCGTTGTCATAAAAGCGCCGGTCTCTTACCCCATTGTCTCTGGTTACTTCATCTATAATCATAAGTAATCATACTTCTAACTTTATGTTTTTTTCACATTTTTATATTGCAGTCTCCTGAACAATGAATGTACATTTGAAGGCAATTATAGCATATCAGTTGTATCAAATCAAATTCTAAGACAAACAATAATAATAAAGGGTAAATCAGCATATTGATAAGCAATTAACATGCATTTTGTGCATTATAAATCAACCAATCAAAGTAGCCTACATTCAAGGATTTACAGTAAAGTTTAGTAGTTTACAGTTCACTCTATTTTTGCTTTTTTATTTCTCGTTTCTGTTATTGTATGACGGTAGTGACCTATTTCTGTCTTAAAATGAGCAAAGTCTTTTTCAATGCCTCTTTACATTTGTGGATAAAGAAATTTACATGCGAGTCATTTATACATGTCAAACAGTCCGTTGTGCTTCTTGATATTGCAAACTGGCTTACTTCCGCGTTCCAAAAAAAGATGGATGACATACCCAACACAGACATTTGAAGTCACCTGTATCGCCCTCTGGAGTCTTGCGGTGTTACTGCCCCAATAACAACAACATTCATGACTTCACTGATGTCCTAGCATAAAGTAGCCCATTTAGAATTTGGCTCAAGCATGTATTGTGCATTGGAAATGCTGTCTAGGTAGGCAGCACACTTGGTTTTGGAACAGAGCTATTGTTCAACAAAGAAAACAAAAAAGACATAAAACTCATAAGACATTATAATTGATATAATTGAATAACTGATATATTAACTATATAATTTTTGTGTCTCATTGCAGATTTTTCCTGGAGAGACGTAAATAGTTCCACCTGAGACAGTCAAGATAACCAGAGTTTCACATCCCATTAAAACACATTGACACGTCCCTCTCGTCCTCTCTCTCTCTCTCTCTCTCTCTCTCATATGGTGAAGGTTCCTTTCTAAGGGTTCTGGGATGCAGATTAAATTATTCGGCTGTTTGCTGTACATTCCATTTTTTTTTACTTTGTCCTAATTCTAAAACTTTTGTATCTTTTGATATATTAATTTTACCAGTTTTAGATGGAAATGCATGGTGAACAGAGAGGGTCTGGAATTGCATACCTCATGCATTTGTCTAATTGCGTAGGGTCTAAATATATTTCGTTTCGAGTGACACATTAAACTTAGAGAGTAGAACTAAAAGAAGGAATTTTGAGAAAGCTACACGATTTGGGTCTGGTGAAAATGTTGATCTGTCAAACCTGTGATGGTTCCACTGGTTTGGCCACATGGTGTCCCCATCCTTGGCACTGACTGAAAGACTGCAGCTGCTGCAACGAGAACCTTCCCTCTTGCTCTCAGATAAACGCCGGCCTGAAATGTCACAGAATGAGATATTTTCTGCCCACCCAATGATTTGAGACTGTACAGACAATTGTAATTTCTGATAGAATCTCTGATGTTTATGTCTCTGTGGAGGAATACTAATAAACTAGCAATGTAAGAGCACAGATTGTTCCGAAAACTGTCAAAAAAAATAATTTTGTATAGATTTACAAGAAGTCATTTTAATATGTACACAGGGAGCAAATCTAATAAAGACTGGGTTGTCAGAAAATTAAACGACCATGGAGTATTTTTTTTATTTTATATATTTATTTGGTGTGTGTGTGTGTGTGTGTGTGTGTGTGCGTGAACTAAACCACAAGCACATGCACATCTTATTCTGGCTTTTTAAATTTAATTACAACAATTTTCAACAACATAGTCACAAGATGATAATAATAAAAACAAAACAAGAAAATAAGAAAACAAATAATTAAAATAAATAAAAATTAAATTCAGTCCCCCATGCAATCCAATATATAGATACTACACCAAAAATAACAAAATAGTTGATATATTTATAGCTTTATCTTAGTAATACGTATTATCTCACTTATTTTCAAAGTATTTCAAATACTTTGTGTCAGTTTATTATGTTGTTTAGTCCAGCCCAACACAATTCTTTACCTGAAGAGCAAAAGGGGGCTCTTTTTGGTTTATTTCAACTAAAAATAGACACAATTATTAAAAATTCAAATCATTAGCGACAAAGAATGATTTATTAATTCATACAGATGGACCAGAACGACTTCATTGTCAAATAAGAATGCGTTTCACCTGGCTAACTGGATAAATTTGTTTGAAATACCTTTAATATTTAGGTTTAGGTCAGTCTAGTTTATATACGTAAAGAATAAGTCTATATTAGGCCTATATAAATAAAGTTGCTCTCCTAGTATATAAAAATATAAATATATATATATATATTAAAGTCTATATGTAAATCTATATATAAGGCAGAAAATGTGAACTGTATATATAAATCATTATATAAATAAAGTTTATATATAGAGAGTAAAATAAGATAATTATAATATAGATTTTTTTTAATTTATTGATTTTGGATTTGGTTAATAAATGTTTTATAAACCTACATAAACAAATAATGTATGTATGTATAATATATAATATAAAATAAAATAAGTGTGTGGTTTCGTGTGTGTGTGTATGTATGTATACATATATATATATATATATATATATATATATATTCCAAGTAATATACTTTATACATATAAATACATAGCTTTTAAATTTTAGGATGGGGTCCTCGCATGAGGATGATATTATTTGGGGGTCCGTGGCATCTAAAAGATTGAAAAACCCTGGTCTAGTGTAATAATTTGATAAGCTTATTTTGTCATCCAGCATTGGAGTGTGATAGACCCTCCCATTCCACACTTCGGGTCATCAGTTAAATAATAACTGAATTATTCAGGTATTTGAAGTGTTTTTTTGTTTTTTTTTTAACACTACTTAGACTGTTTATTCTACAAAATGTCATACGTATACAGCATTAGTTACCCAGATGATCAGCTGACAGTGGTGCCATAATGACGGAGAGCATTAAGACATTTCTGACTGCTGAGTGCTGCGACTGACCACTCAGAATCAAGAATTCTGGAGCAATACAATCTTCTGTTGTTGTATCCGGAGTGAGAGAATTGGAGACAGTTTAATGTTTTGTTTTTTTCAAAAATTACATCAACTCTGTATTTATTTTGCTTAGAAAAAGTAACGCCGATCAAGTTCTTTAAATGATTAGATAGTATTAATTTGCATTTCATGCTTGCTGCCTTATCACAAACAAGGCTAGATATCGGAATGAATATATTTTATTAAAACAAAAAAGACGTGTGAGATCCAGAAGACAGAAAGTAAGTTCTTCAAAAGTTAAAATCGCTGCTCCTCTCAGATGTTCACGATACAGAAGAACATTGAGTTTTACAAAACGTTCCTTTTTATTGATTGGGGTAAATCTGAACAACCAGGCAAGAAAACTTGAGTGTTTACAGACGAACCAAAAAAAGAACAATAAATAGTCTGTTAATGAAGATAACCAGTTCTTCTCTAAGTACATAACACACAGTATCTTGGAAGTGGCATACAGGTTTGTATTTCACCGGAAAGTCTGAGCATTGTTTGGAGTTTAATCCTGAATGCTGATTGAATTTGTTAACTTTGTATCAGTTTTATATTCTAAACCCACTCTGTCCATACAAAATTAATACACATTTACAAAGATTTACAGCATGGAATCTAGCATAAAGTTAATGGGAGCATGTCGCCATCTCACCTAGAAGAGCAGATCAAAGGCATTGATTCATGGTGCAGACAGGCACAATACAAACAGGGGCATAATGTACACATGAGGTATCCTCTCGAGCCAGGGAAGCTGATCACTGAAGCACAAGGTAAATGAATCTATTAATAAAGTAGCTTTAAATATTTTTTTTATTGGTTCAATTATAGGGGAACTTCCTGGCATGTAAAAAATATCACCATCATCCTTTATCTTTTAGAAGTTTGGATCAGATTCATAAAACAAATAACAGTTTAAAAAAATAAAAAAAACAGCACCTTTGTTTGAACCTCATTCTCACAGTTCTTCTAGTCCAGGGCGCATGATGATGATGTCATCAGTGATGTCACTAGCAATGTTCTCACATCTCTCTGTACTGTGAGGTGGGACAGAGCAGCAGCGGCTAACATTGCCAACTTAAAACTTCCTTTCAAATGTCAAATCATTCATAAACAATCCTAATGCATACAAAAATTTCACAATATCAGACAGCGGCTGTTCCCTCCCCCCTCACAAGGTGTCCAATGAAGAAAAGGCCTGTGTGCCTCTCTTTCCATGCTTCTTCCCCCTTTCATTGTTTCTTTCTGACTCTCTCTCCAAGATGTTCTTATGCCCCAGTAGAGGGCTTGATTTAAGTGGATGGGCCCTTGACTGTTCCCGCCTCTTGTAGTCTGGGAGAAGTGTAGGCGGAGGCTGCCAAACATGCAGCTGCTTCACAAAATCCAGGAAGTCCAGGAGGACCAGCTTTTCCAGGGCGGCCTGGCTCACCCGCTGCACCATGTGGTCCTCGCTCGCCTGGCCTACAATCACGTGCCACTATATATATATATATATGTATATATATATGTGGTGCTGGAACAATATATATATATATATTTTTTTTTAAAAGCAATAAGCTTTTTTAATGATTTTAGTATTTATCACGTCTAATCTGGTTAGGAGAAACAAATTAACATTATAAACTTATTCACATAAAAGTGATATGATTTATCAGTTGTTTTATTTAAATATAGTAGCCCTATTTAAATAAATAAAGTACTAGTAAAATAAACATTTTGTACATGGAACCATGGTAAAACCATTTCTTTTTTTTCACATGTACCATGGCAATACCATGTTTTTTGACATGCAATCTTTAAAATTCCTTGCTATGTAAATAATTCATGAATAAAACCATGGTATAACGTCAATGTACCTTGGTATTTCCACGGTACAAAGGTAGTACCATGGTATTCTTGGAAGTATCATGGTATATTTCACATTCAATTCTGTATCATAGTATATTAGTATCATCTGATGCAATCACCAAACCATGGTACTTTTTTCATTTAATTCGCCTGTAAGTCAAGTTTCAAGACTTTTGTCTGTAATTATAATGATTTATGTCAGTTTAATGATATATAATAATAAAATACTGGTTTTTTTTTTACATGCAGATTCTGACAAAGACAAACCAGATGGCGACTCGGATGAAAAGAGTGGCGAGAAAGACGAGAAAGACACCGGTAATGACTCCAGTAAAGACTCAGAAGACGAGGGTCAAGAAACCTCTGAGACGCCAGACAAAAGCGACTCAGACACTGATGAGGTGAAACTTTCAGACGACTCCAAAGACCAAGATTCAGAATCGAAAGACACCGACAGCACGGAGAAGAAAGAGAAGGACCAGGACTCTGACAGCGACGCAGACACCAGCAGCGATCAAGACACGGCAGATTCCCCTGATGCAGCAGACGCCAAGGACAGCGCTGAGGATAAAGACAAGGACAGCAGCGACCCGAAAGACACTGAAGATGATAGAGACAGGGAGAAGGACGCCAATGAGAAGGAGGACACCAATGAGACGGGCAGCGATAGCGATGAGGGAAAAGATAAAGAGGACCAATCCAAACCAGACGAGCAGGACAAGGAAGACACCAGCTCAAAAGAAGACGCCACAGCCAGTCAGTCTGACGAAAGTCCACTGGAGGAAATGACAGAAGACAAGCAGGAAGACAACCCTGAGTCTGACAGCTCCAGTCTAGACTCAAATTCAGACTCGGACTCTGACAGCAAAGATAAAGAGCAGGACAAAGAGAAGAACAGCACAGAGTCCACAGACACAGAAAGCTCCGACAGCGACAGCAAGAGCGACACAGACAGCTCAGAAACAGGAGGGGAAGGTAAACATTCAAGCCTTCACCTTTTACGGTCATTAAACCACAATATCAATCGACTGATTAATGCTTTTATGGCTCTAGATACTGATGAAGACAATGACTCCAGCGTGGAAAAGGAGAAACAAGGTATTTACTGATAATAAATATGGAAGACCATTTGTAGCTCAGAGTAAAAAATAAATCCAGATAATTGTGAGAATGTTTAAAATAAGAATAAAGTCACATTGTGCAGTATGAAGTCTCAAATGAGATATATAAAGTCATAATATAAAGCCATAATTGCAGGACATAGTCATTTTGTGTTATATAAAGTCACAATTTTGAGTTTTAAAGTCATATTGTGAGATATAAAGACAGTTAAAGATATGAAGTCACATATTGAGGTATAAAGTCATAATTGCATGATATCAAGTCAATTTCAGATTTAAGATGCAACAGTTGACAATATAAAGTCACATGTTGAGATATAGTCACAACTGAAGATAAAGTCACAATTTTGAGATATAAAGTCACATTTTCACATAAAGTCATATTGTGAGATAAAAAGTCACAATTTAATAAAGAAAGTCACAATTGTGAGATATAGTCATAATTGGGATAAATTCATAAATGAAGATGTAAAATCATGATTGTGAGATATAAAGTAAAAACTGTCAAAAATAAAGTCATAATTGAAGATGAAAAAGTCAAGGTTGTGAGATCACATTTTGACGAAGTAATATTCTGAGATGTAAAGTTATTATTGAAGATATATATATAAAGTCATAATGGTAACACTTTAGAATAGGGAACACATATTCACTATTAACTAAGAGTTTCCCCTGTAGAAACTCCGAAATTGCTGCTTATTAATAGTTAATAAGGTAGTTGTTAAGTTTAGGTATGGGGTAGGATTAAGGGATCTAAAATATGGCCATGCAGAATAAGGCATTAATATGTGCTTTATAAATATTAATAAACAGCCAATATGCTAGTAATATGCATGCTAATAAGCAACTAGTTAATAGCTGGTCCTTAAAATAAAGTATTACCGTCATAATTACAAAGACATAAAGTCATAAATGAAGATTTAAAGTCACTGTGAAATAGAAAAATAAACAAAAGGGGCTTCCGTAGATATAAATTCACCGGCAGTCTGTACTGTTACAGAAAAAAGCTGTGAATTTCTAATAAATGAATGTCTAAACCTACAGAGTCTCCTGATGGTGCATCAATAGAGACAAATGACTCTGACTCCAGCGGTAAGACAAACTACAACATTTACTGTTTACACAAAACACCTTAATTTCAATGCTAACTGCGAAGCAGATGTGATGTACAACACAACAGGCAATAAATTGTTATACTCCATGTAAATCTGAGGGTTTTTTCACTTGTCTTCACAACAGACATGGAAAATGATAAAGCTTTCATAAAAGAATCTAGCACTGGTTAAACAATGAATGAAATATTTGTGAGTTTTATCTAAGTATGTCGTTTGCAAAAAAATGCAAGTTACTTTTGAATGGCCATCACTGGAGGACGAAGTTACATTGCACAGCATTTTTGATTCAAGTATGGACAGAAAAAAAAACAACTGAAGATACAAAGTCACATATGGACATATAAAGTCATATTGTAAGATATAAAGTCCCAATTGTGAGATATAGTGTCACTAAAACATGTAAGACATGATGAAATTGATATTTATCTTTTTCTTCTTCTAGATGATCATGACAATGACTCAACAGATGCTACAACATCAAACGGTAAATAAGTCTATGAGCTCAGTTATGTAAGAATGAAGTGATGCCTTTGTGATGTAAAATGCATTAAATGTATGTACTTTCAATTTTTTGCCATCTCTAGAGGAACACACTGATGAAAACACTGATGCAGACAGCCATGACGCTGCAGACGGTACGTCTCATGGGTCTAAAGCACTTCATTTTCAGCTTTACTATTGCTTACACACCTCAAGTATTATATTTTGGCACACAACTCACCATTTGTGCTAAAGACATGAATGATTGTTACCTGTTACTCTCTGATTGGGCTGAATTCTCAAAGAATTCTGGGAAATTGTGAATTGACTGCCTCAATTCTTTCAAAACGCTTCTTTCTGTCTAGATGATGATGAAGTCAGGGTTGAAGATGGCACAGGTAAGTCACTCACTCATTTGCCTCCTCACATCATAGTTGTCTCAGATTTTTCTCCCAAAATTCCTTATCAGACATAAGTGGAACAGATACAGTAAGTGATACAGTAAGAGTATAGATCTGGCACTAGTCTGCCAAATCCATACATGTACATAATTTTGTCTCAAATATATTTTGTTTCATTTCATACTTAAAACTGTGACTTCTGATTTCATGAGAAATGATAACACTTGTCACATCCTATTTTTTTATTTATTTACTTATTTTTTTTCAGATGCTGCTTCTAAAACACACGAACCAGATCATCTTGATGACACAACACAAGGTAATGACTCTTCTTAAAACACTTACTTTTCAGGGAATGGGAGGTCAAAAGAGATCTTTACACATGCTAATCTCTGTTCCTCCCTTTCTGCAGGATCAGATGATGGCAGCAAAACCCCTATGCCAAGCTCCTAGCGACCAGGACTCTACAAAAGCACTGTAACAGGTTACGTAATCATATATTAAAAGCTCTACATAGGCCTTACTTTATGTTTTTAAAGACAACATATTTCAATTTCTATTCTTACCGTTGTCATAAAAGCGCCGGTCTCTTACCCCATTGTCTCTGGTTACTTCATCTATAATCATAAGTAATCATACTTCTAACTTTATGTTTTTTTCACATTTTTATATTGCAGTCTCCTGAACAATGAATGTACATTTGAAGGCAATTATAGCATATCAGTTGTATCAAATCAAATTCTAAGACAAACAATAATAATAAAGGGTAAATCAGCATATTGATAAGCAATTAACATGCATTTTGTGCATTATAAATCAACCAATCAAAGTAGCCTACATTCAAGGATTTACAGTAAAGTTTAGTAGTTTACAGTTCACTCTATTTTTGCTTTTTTATTTCTCGTTTCTGTTATTGTATGACGGTAGTGACCTATTTCTGTCTTAAAATGAGCAAAGTCTTTTTCAATGCCTCTTTACATTTGTGGATAAAGAAATTTACATGCGAGTCATTTATACATGTCAAACAGTCCGTTGTGCTTCTTGATATTGCAAACTGGCTTACTTCCGCGTTCCAAAAAAAGATGGATGACATACCCAACACAGACATTTGAAGTCACCTGTATCGCCCTCTGGAGTCTTGCGGTGTTACTGCCCCAATAACAACAACATTCATGACTTCACTGATGTCCTAGCATAAAGTAGCCCATTTAGAATTTGGCTCAAGCATGTATTGTGCATTGGAAATGCTGTCTAGGTAGGCAGCACACTTGGTTTTGGAACAGAGCTATTGTTCAACAAAGAAAACAAAAAAGACATAAAACTCATAAGACATTATAATTGATATAATTGAATAACTGATATATTAACTATATAATTTTTGTGTCTCATTGCAGATTTTTCCTGGAGAGACGTAAATAGTTCCACCTGAGACAGTCAAGATAACCAGAGTTTCACATCCCATTAAAACACATTGACACGTCCCTCTCGTCCTCTCTCTCTCTCTCTCTCTCTCTCTCATATGGTGAAGGTTCCTTTCTAAGGGTTCTGGGATGCAGATTAAATTATTTGGCTGTTTGCTGTACATTCCATTTTTTAACTTTGTCCTAATTCTAGAACTTTTGTATCGTTTGATATATTAATTTGACCAAATTTAGATGGAAATGCATGATGAACAGTGAGGTTCTAGAACTGCGTATCTCATACATTTGTCTGTTTGCGTAGGGCCTAAATATATTTTGTTTTGAGTGACACATTAAACTTAGAGAGTAGAACTAAAAGAAGGAATTTTGAGAAAGCTACACGATTTGGGTCTGGTGAAAATGTTGATCTGTCAAACCTGTGATGGTTCCACTGGTTTGGCCACATGGTGTCCCCATCCTTGGCACTGACTGAAAGACTGCAGCTGCTGCAACGAGAACCTTCCCTCTTGCTCTCAGATAAACGCCGGCCTGAAATGTCACAGAATGAGATATTTTCTGCCCACCCAATGATTTGAGACTGTACAGACAATTGTAATTTCTGATAGAATCTCTGATGTTTATGTCTCTGTGGAGGAATACTAATAAACTAGCAATGTAAGAGCACAGATTGTTCCGAAAACTGTCAAAAAAAATAATTTTGTATAGATTTACAAGAAGTCATTTTAATATGTACACAGGGAGCAAATCTAATAAAGACTGGGTTGTCAGAAAATTAAACGACCATGGAGTATTTTTTTTATTTTATATATTTATTTGGTGTGTGTGTGTGTGTGTGTGTGTGTGTGCGTGAACTAAACCACAAGCACATGCACATCTTATTCTGGCTTTTTAAATTTAATTACAACAATTTTCAACAACATAGTCACAAGATGATAATAATAAAAACAAAACAAGAAAATAAGAAAACAAATAATTAAAATAAATAAAAATTAAATTCAGTCCCCCATGCAATCCAATATATAGATACTACACCAAAATAACAAAATAGTTGATATATTTATAGCTTTATCTTAGTAATACGTATTATCTCACTTATTTTCAAAGTATTTCAAATACTTTGTGTCAGTTTATTATGTTGTTTAGTCCAGCCCAACACAATTCTTTACCTGAAGAGCAAAAGGGGGCTCTTTTTGGTTTATTTCAACTAAAAATAGACACAATTATTAAAAATTCAAATCATTAGCGACAAAGAATGATTTATTAATTCATACAGATGGACCAGAACGACTTCATTGTCAAATAAGAATGCGTTTCACCTGGCTAACTGGATAAATTTGTTTGAAATACCTTTAATATTTAGGTTTAGGTCAGTCTAGTTTATATACGTAAAGAATAAGTCTATATTAGGCCTATATAAATAAAGTTGCTCTCCTAGTATATAAAAATATAAATATATATATATATATTAAAGTCTATATGTAAATCTATATATAAGGCAGAAAATGTGAACTGTATATATAAATCATTATATAAATAAAGTTTATATATAGAGAGTAAAATAAGATAATTATAATATAGATTTTTTTTAATTTATTGATTTTGGATTTGGTTAATAAATGTTTTATAAACCTACATAAACAAATAATGTATGTATGTATAATATATAATATAAAATAAAATAAGTGTGTGGTTTCGTGTGTGTGTGTATGTATGTATACATATATATATATATATATATATATATATATAGGCCTATCATGTACATCAAACATTGCAGCAAAGCAAGTATAGTTTGCGAGGCTGCACACAGAGTTAAACATTATCAGATGGCCTTATGAATGGATCATATTTCAGCGATTTTAGTCAGAGAAAGAAAGTCTTATCTAAGCTCTTATGTCTTAACTTTTTTAAAGAATTAACCACAGACTAGATTCCTTGACCCTTACCCATTGAAAGAGTTAAGTTTCCACGTGTGTTTCCACCGGGTCTTTGGAGCACAACATAATCTCGCGTTACATCTCGGTGGTCTAAACCTGGCCCTGGGGTGAACAAACGAGAGGATGAGGAGGAAGAGGAAGGTGTACCGTGGACAAAAGCCACTAAACAGCTCCGAACAAAGCGCTCGCGGCCCGCCTGTCCGAGCGTGACTTACAGGTCTCTGTGTGCAAATGTTCCCATCACCCCAAACTTACGGGAGGCCGATGAAACCAAAAGCTGGGTTTCAAAATGGAGACGGCCAGTGAAGCTTGTCCCTCAGTGCATTAGCTTCCCCCGCGGCCCACTTTCCCAACAGGGCGGAAGGGCGCGAGAAGCCTTTAGAAATATTATACTTTCATTTAAAGCGTAAGAGGGTTTAAACAACCACTCCTATCTAGTGGCTGATATCTGTGAGAAAAGACCTACCTTTTACTGACAAACAGCGACACACTTGGTCGACCGTTTTTGCACGTAATATAAGACGCAAGCGAATGACTGTTTGTTTAATATCCAAAACTAACAACGAGATAAAAACCCATTCAAACTCCAAAAAAGACACGTTCATAAGAGTGTCTGTTATCTGGAAACTCATTTATCAGCATCTGTTGACAATCCATTGAGAGCCAATCCTGATTTCAACACTGTGTTTGGCTTTACTGAGGGTCGACACAGGTGTGTGATAAGTTCTGTCCACATTCGCTTTTCTTTTCATTTATTCAATTCATTTCTCTGTCAGTCATTCAAATAGTTTTGAGTTCTTAAAAGTTCTTAAAGGAACAGTTCACCAAAATTCTGTTATTGTTTATGGAACATGAAGATTTTTATGTTGTTCTTTTGCAAACACCTGTTTGAGATTTTCCTTCCATAACATATCGTCATTCAGACTGGAGAAAGAAACCATCCAAAATACACATTTAAGTGTTTATTACACTTTATCTGTGTCTGTAGGTCTCAATTCATTCATATCTTTCATGGGAGTTTTCTAAAAAATAAAAAATAAAAATAAATAAATAAAAGTTTTTTTTTCTTCTGCATTGAGCCAGAATTCTGAAGGTTTGCAGTTTGTTTGTTCATATGGCCTATAATTCGCCTGATTTTTGGCTGTGGACATTGTTTTCTGATTTATGGAGATATCCAAAAATTTTAGATATCTCAAAAATGCATCCAAAAAACCTTTAACTCAACAAAATATAACAAGAATTTTGAATCTGGCTTTTATACAATTTCGGGTTCTGGAATTGTATGCAAATTAGGGCATATTTAATTAGATAATGCCTCATTTGCATATATAAACAGAACATTTCAGAAAATGTGTAATACAAAACAATAGTCCTAATGTACTGTGATGCTTTCATTAGACAACTTAGAATTGTGTGCAGGTACTGCCAAAAAGTAACATCAACTAGAAAGTAAATTAAATCATCACTTTTGGCAATGCAGTAATCATTCTGTGGTTGTTTAATATCGGTGGTGAACATTCATTCGAGACCTCAGGCAGGAAATGAGAACTAGTCTGACCCTCTGATCAAGTTTAACGTCTACCTGTCCACACTGTTCCTCTGTCCTGCTATACGACATATTAGATTTGGCCCACGGTGATTTATTACAGAACGGTTCAGGGACCCAAAACTCCAGTGCCGCATAGTAATTTCAGACGGATCGGGTTTCTAAACAGAATGGCTCCTTCAGGACGATCAGAGGTGGCTCGTGACCACTGAGACAAAAAGTCCTAACAGAGCTCTGGATGAAGCTGAAATCTGAGAATAGAACAGGAATCTGTATGAGAAAACGCGCATGTGTGTGTGTGTGTGTGTGTGTGTGTGTGTGTGTGTTTGTGCTGGACCACAGTAGAACTCACCTTTTGCTTCCTACATGCTCTCCTGTGGTCCACTGTAGTCTCTGAGGATTTTTGTGTTTACCCAAAGTTTTTACTTTTTTTTTTTAATACTGAAATGTATTTTAAAAATAATATTTAAAAACAACATTTTTATATTTTAAAACATGCAAAAAACGGCCAAAAATATATTTATGTAATATACTTAATATATTTTAAATATACTTTAAATATATTTTATATATTCTATATAATTCTACTTATTCTACATGCATACACACACACTTAGAATATTATATAATATATTTTATTATTATACAATCCTTTTTATGTTTTAAAATATTATATAAATATAACAAAAATATTATATAAAATAAGAATTTAAAAATAATAAAAAGTTTTAAAAATATTATTTTTTTTAATTTTGACAATACATTGCCACAATATTTACACAATTTATTTAAAAAAAAAAATAGCAAAATACATATGCATAACACTGACACAAATTTTCTTGCCTCTAAAGTAATTTTTGTCATTTTAAACAAAATATATTGTCATTTTGGAAAAATATATTTCTGCCATATAGGATACAACTGTGGTGGTCCGTCCTTTTCCATATGGTCCGAGTATAGTCTCTGTATACGGCAGCCACCCGTTGTATACCGCCTGACCCCACCGGCCAAGCTGAACAGATCCAGGACTGGCACTTCTAATCTCGTCACCCAAGGTTGGCTCCAAGAGCGCTATGGTTTCAAGCACCTGACAGAGAGCTTTTGTTTGAGATCAGGCAGGCCTGCAGGAATGAGGGAAACCACAGGACATGAAACTGGTCAGCAGAAATCTGGCCACATCTGCCAACAAGACCAGCTGATGTGTAATAATACAGCTTTTCAATATGTCTTGTCATTCCACACTGCTACTGTGATGGACACTGTACCAGCAGGTGGACATTTCTACTAGCAATAGTAGACTACTACTCTAGTGCTCAAGTACATGTAAAGCATTTTTGTGAACCACTGATTTAAGTTATCTTTCAACAGCAAATGAGCCTAATATTTCTGCATAAGCAGGAAAACAAAAGCTAACCGTATAGTCACGCATTATGTAAGCTAACATGTTTTACATGTTGTGGATTCAGGGTTTAATAATGAATACACACAGTATCATTGTAACATAATAGTACAGATCAATCAAAATACACACACATAGTTCACATTTCACATTACAACAAAGAAAGTTTGTTTAGCTCAAGAGCTCATTAGCTTTGCTATGACAAACGTCCAATTAGCTCATCATTCTGTGAGGAGTTTATCACAGAAATGCATTTCAAGGACTGCTGGTGTTTGTTACATTGTAAAACAGGCTTGATGTGAACTGGCACACGCTACAGGAATGCAATCTACTTGCGAGCTGCCAGCTATTGAGTTCCTGCTATGGGACAGGAGCTTTAGCTTATGCAACATAGATATACCATAGTACTTGAATGGACCATGCTAATCCATTAAAACAGCACAAGTGATTCCTAATGTTATTGGCTTTCTTTCCTGAAAGACCTGGCAACATTTGTGGTTCTCGTTTATTCAATATTACGGAAAAAAATGCATAAGTAAATAAATGCAAAAAAAAAAAAAAGTTAGAAATTTCTTTTTAAATTTGTTCTTTATCTTTTTTATATTTGTATACATATTTTTGCTATATTCATGATTTAGGAATATTGTACTTTAAGGTGTAAGAGGTCCTTTTAGATTATATTTTAATACCAATTGTAAAAATCTAAAAACAGTGAAAATAAAAATCATAATAAAATACAAAATAAATGTAAAAAGTAATAAAAAGTTAAAAAAAAAATGGTATTACATTATACATTATCATGATTAAAGCCATAAATAAATGCATAAATAAATATAAAGATAACTCTATTTAAAAATGTTAATAAACAAATTTATGATATAAAATGTCCCAATATTTGTACAGACTATATAAGCAAATAAATAAAGAAAAAAATTAATTAATACAAAAAATAAAAAGGAAAAGAAAGAAAAAAGCCCAAACAAGACTGTACAGGGGACAGTTTATTAATTTTTTCCCCATTCATTTTGTTTTTAGAAATTTTAATACATTTTGAAAATATGATTTATTAAATAAAATCAAATAAGAGCAAGTACTTAATAATAAAGTGCACCATTATTCGTTTTTTGAGTGTAGCAGTTTTTTTGTAAGAGCTAAATCACAAAATACGTATGAAAGAACCATCTGGAAACCTCTGATCCTGAAACCAGCCAGGTCATCTTGTTTTCCAAGGGTGAATAAATGAGAAAACCTGTAACTTCCTGCATGAGTTCCTGTGGCTCTGGTCTCTGTGTGATGTTGTGTATGCTGGCTGTGCCCTCCACTGGCTGAGCTGCCTTCCACCGCCGCCTGCTGGGCCAAAGGGATGATGGGACATACCATGAATAAAGACACTTTTCATCCCAAGTTTTGGTATAATTAGTCAACAGCTAATGTGCAGTAGATATTCATCGTCATTTGGATGCTTGAAGACACTGCAGATCCGATCTGAATATAAATTATGAATCACAAATGTGTCTGTACTCACCTGTCGTTTGATTGGTAGGAGTAGTTTGAATGGCAGTTGCTGGGGTTAGAAGTCCTGCCCCTTACCAATATGGGGGCTGGAAGGGTATAAAATGTATTTTGGTGGCCAGTCAAGCATAAGGAAGTCAAAAGCACGTTTGCTGGTTGCTTTATGTCTGCTGCACAGTGTCCCACATAGACCTGTGCTAAAGATGCTGTCACGGTAAGTCAATGGCGATTGATTTATAACAACCAATATCTCTGAAATTGACTTCAGTGGGCCAACTGATAGCTAACTGATCAATAATTTATTGAGATATGTCAAGAAGGAGCAGTAGATTGGTTCATTAAGATTTTTACGTTTATGCATTTATCCAAAGCAGCTTGCCTTGAATTCAAAGTACATGCATTCATTCTTGCATTCTTTGGGAATCAAACCCATGACTTTGGTGTGCTTTTTTAATAGACCAAAAGCATGTTTAGTGTAGGATTTGATGCATATGACTTATATCTTGTTATAGTTTAAAGTCTGTGTTACTCTAATCATTTGATACTGGGAATCTCATTTAGGAATATAATGTGATAGAATATCCGATAACGGAATACTTTAGCATAAAAACATGCAAACTCAGTGCTAAGTATTACTTTTAACCATTGCTTGTGTTTTTCAAAAGCCCAATCGATGATACATACTTTGTATATAAGTTATAATTATATAAAAATAAAATGAAAAGCATGCATTTCTCAAGAGAATTGTTGGATTTTAATGCCCATTTTCAGCTGTTTTTGAGAAAATGCATGATAAATTGCTAATTGTCTTGTCTACTAAGTGTGACATAACATTAAACAACATCTCATTGTGTTTTCTGGGTTGAATTTGCTTCACATGTGCTTATTCTGGACTCTTATCATTTTGCTTTCACAGAAATCTTGTAATTGCTTCAGTGGCTGTTGTGTTTCTGGCGTCCACCCTATCAACGGCTCCTGTTGAAGGTACGAGCTCTTTTCCCAGAGGGATTATTTAATGACACACTCTTATGTTCAACATACAGCGCCCACACGTCTTTACCCACTCATTAAACTGCTGAATTATTTCTCCGGACAGATAAGGAGCCTGAGGACAATGACTTTGAGGCTGAAGAGGGTGAAGAAGAACTGTCTGAGGAGGAAGAGGGTAGGAGATGAAAGTTCTTTTAGATGTTACCTCATCATCGTCCTGATGAGAGCCGATCGTACCACATCAAGAAGCTCATATTGTGGGCAGTTTGACACTAGATGTGATCCTGCAAAAGGACAAAATGAGAAGTTAACACTATAATGTTCATGATAAACAGTTTTAAAGTAAATCTCTTTTAAAACTTTTTTAAAGTCCGTTTAGCTTTATAAACCCATTGTTAGCACCATAAACGCATTAATGTGAGTAAGCCCAAAGTCTCATAGAGAAAACAAAAGAGCATTTCACTTAAAACTCTATGGGCTCATATTATTCTGATAACAGTCAGCAGATCTGCGAGGGATTCGGGACAGAAAGAGGAGAAGGGCATAACAAAGGAGCGGTTGTTATAAACTGTATCGATTTTCCCTTTTCTTTACAGATGATGATGACTCCAAAGGTCAGCATATGAAGGGTGGGTGACAACTTACCACCATTGTGCAAAACCTCAGTCATCTTTAATAATCACATAATAAGTCATATTTTACTTCAAAAGTCAGTCTTTCTTAATGAGGCTGAGCTATTCGAAACATTTGGGGTTCTGCCATAATCAGAAATTACACTTACAAAAAGTACCATGGTATTATTTCTTGTATACTACGTTTTGTGGACATGGGACCAATGGTAATAGTTTGTTTTTTAAGCTTGATCATTATGATTTTAAAGTATGGTAACCAGACAGTATCATAGTATCTATCAAAGCAGCATGCTATTATATGTTTTTTGGACATGACACCATGGTAAAACCATGTTTTTTGGACAATATATTCTTTTAAGTACTTTGGCGTATCATGTTAATACCATGATATCACTAACAAAAATATTGTGATGTCAAAACATATTACAGTGATGATAATATGGAACTTCGATATACCATGGTATTGAAATTCATGTACCATAATATTTCATATTGATATAGTATTTTCAAAGTTCTTACAAGAGTACCTGGATTTCAGTACCATAGTATGTTTCAAAATACCACAGTATTGGCATCTGATACAACCATGGTACCACAGTACTTTTTGTAAGGTAATTAAGATTTACTAGCATTCAAAAATTGGGATCGGTTTATATATATATATGTATATATATAACAGTCTCTTATGCTCACCAAGACTGCATTTATTTTATCAGAAATACAGTCAAAACAATAATATTGAGAAAAAGTATTACAATTTAAAATAACCATTTTCTATTTGAATATGTTTTAAAATTTAATTTATTCTTGTGAAGGTAAAGCTGAATTCAGTGTCACATGATCCTTCAGAAATCATTACGCTGAAGAAACATTTCAAATTTGTATCCATTTTGAAAACAGTTGTGTTGCTTACTATTTTTGTAACAAAAGACTAAAGTCTTTACTGACACTTTTGATCAGTTTAATGCATAATTTCTGTCAAAAACAAAATCTAATGACCCCAAATTTTTCAGCAGAGTTAATCGATAAATTACAGGGTTAAATAAAGACTAAAGACTGATGATTAGAGCCCGACCGATATGGGTTTTTTGGGGGCCGATACCGATATTAGGGAGCAAAAAAAGACGGATACCGATATATCGTCAACAGGCTCGTATCGGCCGATAATATCGGTTAAACAATATATCGGTCGGGCTCTACTGATGATACTCTATATTTAACTTGTAGCAAAAATAAACATTTAGTTCTAATGTGGTAGCAACATTGCAAAAACGAAACTAAAATCCGATCTAAAATGCACATAAAAGACAATAAAAGCAACTTAAAATGTATATAGCTGGTTTATACAAGATGCAAAACCCCTTAAGCACATGTAAAACGAGTGTTTGTCCTTCTAGAAGCCACCTGGCTGGAAGAGATTGATTGACCTGTGAGAAATGATCTCTGGGAATCTTAAGAATATGTTTCTTGTTCCTCTTCCTCTTTTCCCAAAGGAGCCGGATCGCAGCAGGCCACTGCAGCACCCAAAGGCTTGGGTAAGGTGAAGCTAATCCTCTTTAGAGCTGGAGGCAGAGAACACTGAACCTCTCAGCACTGGAAAATAGTTCACTGGGTGCACCTTACTCAGTAAGCAAAGTCAATCAGTACTTAATCTGGTTTAGGGATCAGGTATGTGGGGATTTTAGCCACATTGCTCAATTTATTAATAAATGTGGAAAGATGGAACATCAGGTGCACAGATCTGTGAAAAAAACAAGCCTGTAGCGCAGCGAGATTGCATGTTTGTTGGGCCAAAGTTTCAGGACCTTGTTTAGACTGAAGGGCTATTTTTCTCCAAGGTATGACTCCTGGCAGCGCCGTCGCGGGCGAATCCCCAAACGGTAAGGAAAGTCTACTCGATAACGCAAAAACAAGTTCTGTTCAGAGTGCATTAGCCTCTCATGGCCTCTGGTGAAAGGTGAATTTGTTGAAAGCTCAATGGCCACTTTTCAGGCCTTTCTGAAGTCCAATACATCTTTTGACAAAACCTTTGCTCTTGTTTCCCAGGTCAGAAACTTAATGGTGGAACTCAAACTGGCCAAGTCTGTAAGTGTGAACCTGATCTATCAGGGGCAAAACTTTCACACAAGTCGTACTTTAGAAAAGCAACACCGACTGACCTTGTGTAAGAAATGCACTACAGAGCTACAATATATGGACAGGGCAGTAGCCGAACATCAGAAGGTCAAATCTAGATATATCTTCTCTTTCATGGCCAATCAAAAACTAAACTAGTGTTTTTGTCATTACAGCATCAGGCAGCACATCAACAGCTTCAAATGGAGCAAATGGTGACCAGCATTTCAATCAGAATTTATTAAAACAGCCCTGCATCTTGAAAAAAACATTCTGTTGATTTGCAAAAAAAGGCCTGTATTACCTAATTTTATTATGCTGATTTCAAAAATATAAATAAAAACTTCCTATCGCATTTTTTCCCCCCACAAAATTATGTTTATCTGCTTTAATGCACTTATCAAAACAACAAAAGCAGCCAAACGTCAAAGGTATCGATAAAACAAGTATTCAAAATGTATAATTTAACTTACAATCTGCAAAGGAGTAGAAAAATATGTTCAAAATAAGTGAATAAATAAATAAGCTTTTTTTTTCACAAAATCTGTAATTTTCTGTTGCTGTTTGTTTGTAATAAAACATCCACAGGTCATGTTTGCATTTTCTTCTGTTGCCGGCCTTAATTCTAACTGTGAAATTAGACATAAAATAATGTCATACATGTGAAAATCGGCTGAGAATGTAACAAATTGTTGTAACCTGGCTCAGAGAAAGACAGAAATCATATCTTTGTGGCAGTTGATAATGGGATAATACTAAATTTCCCAACCTTACAAATGGTTGTAGAATGCAAAAATGCTACAAAATGCACATCATATTTTGTGAGAAAGTGACATGCTAGGGCAAAATAGGCACTATTTTTGGAATCAGCACCCCAAAATTAGTAAGAAACAAGTGTTGGATTTCATTCAGAAAATATGATGCAGGGTGGTGAATAATTAATAAAGTTTTGTTATTTAATTAAACCACTAACTGCATGTCATTGGATTACTGGAGCATTTTTAAGATTGACAGCAATGTTTTATTATTGTACAAAGAATTTCCTCTCAGTAATGTTTCTGTGTGGGTTACAGGAAGCAACGGTAGAGACGGGTACTCTCAGCCATCTGGCTCAAGTTCTCATGGTACTGTACCTGTTCATCTGCTGTAAATATGATTTTCTTTTTACTCTTAACAAGTTTACTGCCTAATCACTGAAATTATTTCACTTACAGATGCAAGTTATGGTGGACAAGATGGGTCCAAATCAGAGATAGTTCCTCCAGGTACCTGATCACTGAATCTAGAATAGAATAGAATAGAATAGAATAGAATAGAATAGAATAGAAAAAAAGTTACACATGTATATGGCATGGCATAAATACTATATACACTAAAAAATACTAATAGGGCTTATTATGTAGTACATTCAATACTAAAATTAAAAAATGAAATGTTATATTCAATTATAATATAATATAATATAATATAAATATAATATAATATAATATAATATAATATAATATAATATAATATAATATAATATAATATAATTTACATACACAGCCAATCAAAAGTTTGGGGTCAGTAAGAATTTATTTGAAAAAAGTCTATTGTGCTTACCAAGGCTGCATTTCATAAAAAATACAGTAAAAACAGTAATACTGTGTATATATAATTGCAATTTAAATTAACTGTTTTCTATTTGAATATATTTTAAAATGTAATTAATTACTGTGATGCAAAGTCTTCAGTGTCACATGATCCTTCAGAAAGCATTCATTCTGCATTCATATCTTTGTGGAAAGAGTTAAACATTTTTTCAGGATTTTTTTTTTTTTTTATGAATAGAAAGGACAGCATTTAGTTGGAAGAGAAATCTTTTGTAACCTTACAAATGTTTTTACTGCCACTTGCAACCTTGCTGAATAAAAGTATTAATTTATTTTATTTTTTTAATTGTTAAACAGTAGTGCATCAAAATTAAGAATGATAAAGAAAATTTTTCTCAGGTGTAGGAGCAGCTGCTAATGGAGGTTCAGGATCTAAAGTCCCTGGTAATGACATTTAGAAACGCATTTTAATTATTGTTCGAAATATGATACCAAATATTAAACATTTTAGAAAAAACAAAAAACAAAACTTACAGCTCTAGAGAAACCCAATATGTTTAATGTGTTTCAGGCACAGACGGGGGCGTCCATTCAGTGTCCATTTCTGTAGGTAAGAGTTGTTCTGTTTATGTTAAGGCAATCGTGGCTTATAATATGTGTTATGCACATAAAATCAAAATATAGCCAAAGGCCTATTAATACTGGAATATCTTGTGCATGTAAATATGGTGGTTCATCTTTCATTCACTTCACAATGAGATATTTTCTTCAATCTCACAGTGTCATCAGGTCAAGGGTCATCAGGCCATATAGCAGCAGGTCATGGGTCAACAATGTTATCCAGCCACACTTTTGACCGACCTTCAGGAGGACAGACATCAGATGGTGTGGGTGTAGTTTCCTCCGAGGTCCAATCACAGCCTACAGGTATTTCAATTAAAACGATGAAATAGTTCATCCAAGAATGAAAATTTGCTGAGAATTTACTGACCCTCAGGCCATACAAGTTGTAGATGAGCTTCTTCGTTGAAACAGATTTAGAGAAGTTTAGCATCATTTGCTCACCAATGGATCCTCTGCAGTGAATGGGTGCCGACAGAATGAGAGTCCAAACAATAAACATAAACATCACAATAATTCACATGACTCTAGCCCATTAATTAACATATTGTAAAGTTACGTGTTTGTAAAAAACAAATCCATCGTTAACCAGTTTTTAACTTCAAATTGTCGCTTCTGGCCAAAATACCGTAATCCATAATAACGCTTCCTCCAGTGAAAAAGTCCATCCCCTGATGTCCTCTCACATCAAAATCCACAGACATATTTGTTTAGAACTGTTTTTGCTTGTAAACGGTGCTTGAACTGTGTATATTTCTCTCTTTATTATGACTGGAGAAAGCAATATTATGGATAGAGGACCCTCGTTTTAGCTGTAAGTAGTGCGGTTTGAAGTTAAAAACATCTTGATGGATTTGTTTCTTACATGTTAATCGATGGACTGGAGTTGTGTGGATTATTGTGATGTTTTTATCAGCTGTTTGGACTCTCATTCTGACGGCACCCATTCACTGCAGAGGATCCATTGGTGAGCAAGTGATGCAATGTTAAATTTCTCCAAATCTGTTCTGATGATGAAACAAACTCATCTACATCTTGGATGGCCCAAGGGTGAGTAAATTCACAGCAAATTTTCATTTTTGGGTGAACTATTCCTTTAAAAATAATTTTACATTAATTATATATAAAGGCTTCAAGTAAAAGTTATACAATTATAATGCTCTTTGCATATGTATGTCTAGGTTCAGAGGGATTCGCTCCGCATAGAGATGGCTCACAGTATGAAAATGGTATGTGTATAACAGGATCTCGGTATTGTATCTCATGGAGGTCATTTCTTACTTCTTAAATGCTGTACAGACTTATACGTGAAAAGATCTTTTATTCTTGCATCAGGGGAAACGGCTCATGATGGATCTCAAATCGAGTCTCCAGGTGATAAACACCAAAGTTTACATGCAGTTTACCAAATGTTTTCTGTTCAATTATAATTGATGTCATAATTATGTAATTATTATCTTGTACATTTAGAAATCCCTGAGATGGAATCTAACGGTGAGTCTTATTGTGCATTAATGCACAGCAAACAATACTGTGCATCATATTAATCAGAACGAGTGATTTAGTCATTTTAATCGGGTTCCTCACAGGTAATGGACACAAACAACTACTGAACGGAGGAGAAACAGGATTTACAGGTGAGGAAACAATGAATATATGGTTTTTAATTGACTGGCATTTCATACAGCATGAAAACAGATTAAAAATATCTCTGATGTTAACCTGCTGTTTTTGATGCAGGCTTGGATCATTTCATGGCAGGCACATCTCAGATACAAGGAACAGGTATAAAAACATGATTTAAAATCCGATATATATATATATATATATATATATATATATATATATATAT
>NW_015554119.1:745631-764560 GCF_001515605.1 Sinocyclocheilus anshuiensis | reverse complement strand
ATATATATATATATATATATATTAACAACACCTTAAATTGACCCCAGAAGTGACAGACATTTTTAATTTTACAAAAGATTTATATTTCAAATAAATGTTGCTCTTTTGATATTTCTATTCATCAAAAAAATCCTTAAAAATGTATTATTTTTCAACAAAAATAATAAGTATCACAACTGTTTTCAATGCTGATAATAAGACATGTTTCTTGAGCAGCAAATCAGCATATTTGAATGATTTCTGAAGGATCATGTGACACTGAAGACTGTAGTAATGATGCTGGGAAATTCCGCTGTGCCATAATTGGAATAAATTACATTTTAAAATGATTAAAATGGAAAAAGTTATTTTAAATTGTAATAATATTTGAGAATATTAGTTTTTACTGTATTTTTGATTTTTCAAAAACATTCAAACAATTTAATGACCCCAACGTTTAAACCGAACATCAAAAACTCCACTAAAAAACATCTATACATATTCTCTAAATAATAATGTGAGCATCAGAACACACTGTGTATATTAGGAACTCAAACATTTAATTGCAAAATTTAATTGCAGGCATAATAGATCAGTCAAGCCATGACTTCCTTGTTGGCTTAATGGGTGAGCATTTCTTTATTCTCAATCATTAATGGAAGGAATACTGAATGTAGTATGGACACAGAATGTCTCCCTCTACAGGTGAGAGGACAGGAGAGAGCTTTGGTCCAGACACTCAAACAGACGGGCTAGGTATGCTTTTAGACCTCTTAGACACTCCTCCAGACATTCCACCCACATGCCTAGTAACTGACGCTCTCAACAGATCACATGGGACTCGCATTTCAGGTGGATTCGGCAGGTAAGAGTCCAACTCAAGTCATCCATTTTTCACTTAACCAGAGAGGCTTGATGTTTATGGCTTTTGAGCTGCGGACACCAGAATTGCTTTCTGCTGATCTCATTGGCCTTGTAACAAACAGTTAAGTCCCACACTAGTTAAGTTCACTTGATTTACTTTTATGCCCATGCTGTGAAATGGCTCACATACAGCACTAAGAGCCTTCCCTCATTCTGTCCAGCTGTCACACTCTACTAATTATGGGCCGCGCTGACAGAATAAACCAGCCAGATTCTGTTCTCTACCTAATAATTTATTGAAAGACGACTGGTGTGAATCAAAGCTGTCTTTTTTCTCTCACTGGTTCTCCCTTTCAGCTGCTGGCCTGAGTCCAGGGCACCCATCCAGTGGCGGTCCAGTTCTAGACGCTCCTCCAGGTAATGGCTGCTGGCTGCCGCTCTGTGCTCCTTTAGGTCCTGTAAATTTAGAGTGCTTTTACCCCAGTAGCCGTGGGATTATTCCAGCACACGTCTAATAAACTCTGTCAGACTTCCGGTCCTGACATTGGCTCCAAAGGGGGCGAAATGACAACTTTCAGAGGCATTTTTAGTGTCACGAGAGGTCACTGGGGGTTCATGCATCCATATGAATTACACAGACTGATCACTGAAGTCATAACTCAACTTACTGAATGAGTGTAGGAGCTTTTAGATAGATAGATAGATAGATAGAACAACTGATTGAATGAAAGAACGATAGATAGAACGATAGATAGAACGATAGATAGAACGATAGAACGATAGATAGATAGATAGATAGATAGATAGATAGATAGATAGATAGATAGTCATGTCAACATGTCTAGAAAACCCAATCAATTACCTTGCTAACTGTCTCTTGTTCTGTATATCAGATTATCTGTCGGTTGACATTGGGAACGGTGATTATACCCATTCAATCAGTAAGTAAAGTTTACTAGCATTAAATTAGTAATAGTATATTATGTTAACAGAGTCTTTCTAATAATATCTTTCATAATATCTCCAGGCATGTCTGATAATGGAGCCCAATCAAAATCACCAGCTGATACAACAGGTAAACTGATGTTAAACAACATGCTCACCAAAAATCCTGCATGGTCTGGTGGAAAGTGACTTGAAGCGCTGAAACAGAAAGTATGTCAAATCTTAATTCGGACTGATATTTGCAGATTCATCTGTAGTCTTTGACAAAATGTCACATCCGGGTCATTCATTCATAGACTATTCAGGTAAGATAATGCATGGACTCTCATTTTGACGGCATCCATTCATAATGCTAAATTTCTCAATCTGTTTACATTTTCAGCAAATGTTTAACATTAAAATCCTTTAACATTAGTTAATGCAATAGCTAACTAACAACAAACTAACAATGAGCATTATATTTCTTAACGCATTTATTCGTCTTTGTAAATGTTAGTTAATAAAAATGCAATTGCTTGTTGTTTATTCAAAGGGCATTAACTTTGATTTTGAAAATGTATTAGTGAATGTTGAAATGTGTTGTGCAATAATGTTAATGTTAGCTAGTGTTAAAAAAATGTTAATCAACTAACAATAAACAACACTTCTATAGCATTTAATAATCTTAGTTAATTTTAACTAATGTAGTTAACTAATGTTAATGAATGGATCTTTATGGTAAAGTATTACCCCTATTTTCGAAGTCGGTGCGAAGTCGTTTCCTAATGGTTAGAGAGTCGGACTCGTAACCCAAAGGTTGTGGGTTCGAGTCTCGTACCGGCAGGGATTGTAGGTGGGGGGAGTGAATGTACAATGCTCTCTTCCACCTTCAATACCACGACTGAGGTGCCCTTGAGCAAGGCACCGAACCCCCAACTGCTCTCCGGGCGCCGCAGCATAAATGGCTGCCCACTGCTCTGGGTGTGTTTTCACGGTGTGTGTGTGTTCACTGCTGTGTGTGTGTGCACTTAGGATGGGTTAAATGCAGAGCACTAATTCCAAGTATGGGTAACCATACTTGGCCACATGTCACTTCACTATTTTCAATTAAAAACAAACAAATAACCAAAACAAAACAACTGGAGACATGATATTTATCCATTTTGTTGTTCTGCTCAGATGGTGGGGCGGATAACAATGGTGCAGATTTACCCGATACAAACGGTAAGCTCCAGTCAATAATAATTACCTTTCTTTGCTGGAAAATCCAAATTAAACCAGCTGAAGGTTATCTTTGCAAGATTTCCAGCAGAGATTTCATCATACAGTATTGTTTTGACACATAATTCATTACTGCATTACAGAAAATGGAAACGGTCGCCACAAACCTGTGGTAGACATACAGAAAGGTATGTTGAAATGTCTATAAAAACATATGAAACCTATAAACGAGAGAGAACTGCAGTGTGTGTCTGGATTCATTCACAGGTGACCCTCCAGGCGTTCATCTCGACATCAGTATGTATCTAGCAATAAAACACACACAACTAATCAACACACAATCACAACGTCATATTATTGACAGACTAATATCCTGGAATCGATGTGAATATTCCCAAATGTCTTTCCGAACAGGCGGAACAGGCCATCAGGACGCAGCAACGGAGATGCATCACACAGCTGGTACTATATCACCCGGTTCTATGACATCACTGAAAGTCAATTGATTTGTTAGCCATAATTCAATTTTTATGCGTCTTCTCTTGGCTAGTCTGTCTATAATGGTGGGGTTGTGTGGGTTTACCAAATGCTTGTGATTAATACGGAAAATATTTCTCATGGCAGGTTTAAAGCCATGAAATCAAATATCAGAGTTTTGTGGCTTTTAGTTCACAGCACATCTATATGCTAGTGTACTCCTGAAAGTTGACACAATTCATAAATATGCACCTTTAAAATAACTATTTAAATAAAATTTGACATAACTAATACTTATTGGCTATTAAAAAGGGGCGTGCTCTCTAATATGATCCTACAAATATCCTGATTCAACAAGAAATACATCAGATTACAAAATTGCTTGTCAGGTGACTCTACGGGGTCTGTAACATAGCCAATATTTTATAACAAACAATTTAATCAATAGACAACTGAACTGCAATCAGTAATTTGCTAATGAACAAGATAAGGCTTGACACTACAGGCAAAACCATTCATTTTGTGCTATTTCACTTCCATAACTGCTTCAGACTATTATACAAAACACATTTAAGAGTTTATTTTATTACCCTTTATTTGCATCTTTGGATTTCAATACATATCGTTAAAGGCCATTTTCTCATGCACTTACACATACACCAAACTTAACATTTTTATTACCATCTAGATTTTGAAGGTTTTTACAGAGGGGGTTGTTTATATGTAATGCGCCTGATTTACAAAATTGTATTCCTAAAAAGATTTTTTTCTGGCTGTTGACAGAATTTTCTGATTTATGGAGGGGGGGGGGATTTATTGAACTTTTATCCAAAGTTCAGATTTAGATAATGCCTCATTTGCATATTTAAACAACATTTCAGAAAACAAAACACTTGCTTTTTGCAATTAATCAACTGGGAAGTACAGTGATATCTATTATTTAAAATGTTTACCCTAAAAATCTAAGGTATTGGAGAAGACAAGACCAGTTAGTTAAAAGTGGCTGTAAAACATCAGCTCCAGTGGCGTAGATGGCTAAGCGCTTGTTGTTGGCTTTTTGCCGCGATCGACCCGGGTTCGATCCCGCCTTTTGCCGAACTTTTTTTTTCTCCCTTTTCAAATCTCGTATCACATTGATTTGTCGTTGTGTTTTCTGACTTGTTATTTTGTTTTCGAATTTGTCATTGTGTTTTCTGACTTGTTATAATGTTTTCTGAATTGTTGTTGTGCTTTCTGAATTGTTTTTTTTTTTTTTAGACTTGCATTTGCTTTTGTCATTTATTTTGTTTTCAGAATTGTGATTTGTTTTGCACTTCACGGCCACCGTAAGAATGCCTTGAGATGAGCTCATCAAATAATACTATCCAAAATGACTTGAAAAATACGTTGACTAAAAATATAGGCCTACCTTTATTTCAGTGAATACTGAAAAGTATTTATAAAATGCAATTAAAGCTTGTTCTATTTATCTCCTTTCAAAAAAAATGTTCTTGTTGCTGTTATTTTCAGTTGGTGCGCTTGATCTAAACGACCACACTCTCAGTCCCTACACTGACACGATTGGTAAGCAAACGTACGGAAGCCTGTTTCCGTCATGGATTAAACAAATAAAAAAGGTTGTTAATTGTGACTTTTTATCTCACAGTTCACACTTTCTCACAATTCTGAGGGGAAAAACGGTCAGAATTGCAAGATATAAACACAGAAGTCTGATACCTTCTCACAATTCCGAGTTTACATCTCGCAATTCTGACTTTTTTCTCTGAATTCTAAATTTACATCTCGAATATTTTAAAAGTATTTGTATGTAAAGCACTTTGAATTACCATTGTGTTTGAAATGTGCTGTATAAGTAAACTCGCCTTGCCTTCTCAAAGGATTTGACGGTGTCACTGGTGCAAGGGCGCAGACAGATATGGCCGGTATTATCTTTGATATTTTACCAAACATATTTTAGAAATACACCATGAATGAGTGTAAAAGCAGCATTGGTCTGTGCACACGTACCTGTAATAACGGAGCTGATATTGTGATCAGGAGCAGCAGGTGATCCAGTGACTGACGGACAGACTCTAACAGACATGACAGGTGAGTGCAACACATTATGCAAAGGAGTAATTAAAATAAATATGAAATATTTATAACATGCGGTTTCCTGTTATTCAGGGCAGGGACACTTAGCTGTGACAGACGGCATGCCAAATTACACAGGTAACCATGTTTCCTAAGCACATCCAGACACATGTCAGTCTAGCACTCATGCGAGGGTTTCACGTGTAGTGTGTGTTTCTGAAAAGCAGATTCTGTGCGTGCGACTGGGACTGGATTTACAGGTGAGTGACCTTTAGATTGTATTAATAAATCCGACTGAGCAAGGCACAGATAATATAAATGGTACGTTAAGTAAATATGGGTATGAATATATATGCAATAATGATCTGAAGTAACAAACTATGATTTTTATTTTGCCACTTCAAATGTTCGTGTCAAACTTTCAGATGCCTCAGAGACACATAGTAGCATGGTTCAGACAGACTTACCAGGTAAATTACGTTTGAAAACATCTGCCTCATCAGGTGAACTAACCATCCAGGTAAGCTGCCCTTATAAAAATGTACCATGGTAAACGTAGTTTCTGCAGAAAGAGTGACAAAGATACTGAAAGCCTGTTTGAAGAAAATTCTATCATTTTACAGTACAATAACAAAGGTATTTTGATGGAAACTATGATTATCAAGGTCAATTTTTGCAAGGGGTTGCTTACAAAGCAGAAATTGTGTCAAAAGTTTATTAAAAGTTACAAATGAAACAAACCTTTCTTAAACTCAACTCCAGTCACAGGGGATCCATTCACAGGGGTTTCCTCACAGACAGATGCCATGGGCACAGGTGGGTGACACACACACACACACACACATATATTTTGTACACACTATAAGGAAGAGATATATTCTCAATTTTTTACATTTTTATTTTTAAGCTACAGCTGAACCTCAAGGGACTCTCGGGAGTCCATGTTTTTAACATATCTGAAGGGGGTCTGAATACTTTCCGTACCCACTGTATATACATACATACCGGTCAAATGTTTGGAATAATAACAATTTTTACAATGTTTTTGAAAGTGTGTTTTTTTTAATGTCTCTTAATATAATAAAAACTGTGTGTGTGTGTGTGTGTATATATATATATATATACCAAGTTCTGTCATGAAACTCTAGATGGCGCAGGCTGATGGGTCCTTAACCTAACTGATGATATTCTTAGCGTTAAATGACTTGTCACAAGCTGATTGGTTCATGTTGCAAACGCAGCCAATGAGCTTACTGCTTTACATTTAAATGGCTGATTAGCATTCACTTGAGCATTGCAGCGCGCTTTCAGAGTTCCTCTAAATCCCTCTACCTTCCCCAGCTCCACCTGTATAGATCTGCTATGGGTTATTTTATATGCTATTTGTGCAACAGCAGTATGCCTTAAATATTCACAAGCACCATATCGCCTTATGTATTGGCAGTAGCAAGTTCCTGTACTTGCTTGCAGCAGCAATAATCTACAAATGCAATAACCAACAGCAGCAGCAGCAGTCAGCAGTTTAACAGATCTATTCCACCAAGACCTAATACATTAACATTGTCATATCCATTACCATGCTAACATTTTCAGAGAGTTCTTATCATAGAAATATATATATATGAAATGTATGAATCACACTAAATCTCTAAACCTGCTTTACCTGTTAAACTGTATATTAAAGTAACAAACAGGGTAAATTCATCAAATCAGTTGTTAACCTGTTTTTTTCTCTTGTAACAGGACAACCTGGTGCTACGGAACAAACACAGACAGCTGGTAAGCTTCATGGGAGTTCAAAACTCCTTCACTTCAATCACATGATTTATGATTCATTCTGATGATCTCTTGCTTTCACCTCAAAGCCATGTCAAACCTGTCAAAGAAACGTATCATTCATAAAACTTAATGAAGAACAATTGTAGAATAGAAATGAAATAGTGAATACCTTACAAATAAATTCATGTCTATGTCTGATTGAGATGCAGAAATTTTAGTGTCTCCTGTGCTGATGAACAGATGCTCAACAGCTCTTCTCTTTTCTCTGTTTTGCTTGTTCTGTCCAGTATCAGCAGGTGAACAGTACCACACATCTGGTCAGGGTCCTGAAGGTGGGTCTGAAATTCTTCATGCAGACTGTTCATGTTGAAATATCGGTAAAATTCATATATTCAACAGAAACATAACAAAACAAATGGCCCAAATCATCTTATAAATATTATGTTTTACCCATTCATCCTTAATAGAAATATATTATGTATCTTATTTTAAGACACACTACCCCTTCTTTAAAAGTTTGGGGTCAGTAATTTCAGTAAAATCAGAATATTAGAATGATTTCTGAAGGATCATGTGACACTGAAGACTGGAGTAATGATGCTGAAAATTCAGCTTTGCATCACAGGAATAAATTACTTTTTAAACTATATTCAAATAAATTGTAATATTTCACAATATTACTGTATTTTAAAAACTAAATACTGCCTTGGTAAGCATCAGTGACAAGAGAAGAAACAATCTTACTGACCCCAATGTTTTAAACAGTAGTGTACATGAGGGACAGAAAGCACATAATATGAACGAATTTCGGTTTCGTGTTTAATGAAAGATGCTCAATGAGTTTGGACACCAGACTGAAAGCTTAAATCAAAACTTTTCTGCTAACAAACGTCTGTCCTGCTAGTTTGGCCTCAATGAACTGATCTCTGCGCTTTTTGAAAGGTGCAGAAAATGTGGAACTGGAAGATACCTGCTGACTTCCACATGAAGCCGCAAGTGAGGTTTCTGCGCTACAGATTTCAGTGTACGGACCCGTATGCCTGGCAGAAGAACCGTGAACCCGCCCGCTAGACTTTAGCTCTCCGTTGTGTGTGTGTCCGTTTGTTTTATTTTTGACTATTTAAACATTCAGAGGATACTGTAACTTAACGTTTTATTGTGCCTGTTAATAAAAGTGCCCTGTAAGTATTTTATTCATTGGTACGATGAAAGAAAAATCAAAGGAGTCAAATGGAGAAGGAAAAAAAAATCACGATTTAACGTATTTGCTTTGTAAATTCAATGGTTGTTTTCCCCCATAAATGTCGCCACTGTATTTTCTTGCCTAGATGTTTAAGCAATGTTCTTTACAAATGTCACAAATTGTATATTGCTGAATGTATGTCACTCGAAGATAATCTTTACATTAAATTGAACATCTATTTTGAACATCATATTAAAATATTTGTCATTTTACCTGAGAAAACGCATAACTTTGTGGAACCAGTTCAGAAACAGGTAGCCTATTTGGAAAATGGCAAGTGGTCTAAGGTTGTCTAACAACCCTATAGGTTAAAGGGCAAGTTCGCCGAACTTTGTATTGTTACAATGTCGGCAGTATGTGTTAATAAACAATGTGTATTATTTTTTTATGTTGCCTGAAACAAGACGTTCCCGTTTATTGTCATACAGCGGGCTTTAGTGAAAACTACAGATTGCACTTTCGCGTTTTTGTATCTCTGTTTAGGATAGACTGGTCAAGCCAAGTGCATTATGGGTGTTGAAGTATTCCTAGCTATTTTTTCGCCACAGCCCTTTTGTTTTCTCTAGTCAGGGAGCATCATTTTAATATATATACAATAATATATATATATATCTACTGCATAGACAGTGGACATTTAGTAAAAAAAAAAAATATATATATATATATTTACAAACTTCTAAACAAGATTTATTTAGACCAGCTAATGACCAACTAGAACCCATGAAAACCCAGCTACAATCAAAAGCTTGATTTAACAGGTTCTAGCAAGGTAAATAAAAACCAAACTACTTCCAAATACTTTCAAAAACATTTTATTTGAAACATATCAATACACAAAGTGTTGTTTACATGCATAATAAAATAATTTATGCCCAATATTAATGTCTCTCTGGCTATGACAGTCATCTAATGACTAAAATGTGACTGAAAATGACCAGAACCATCAACCAGTGACATTCCTCTCCCAGTTCCTCTACCGCGCTGACCATCCAAAAATAAACAAGTGTTGAACGATAGAAGTCTATAGGGCATAGCATGTGTACAAATCGCACCAAAAAATACAATTTCAATTCGCTATGTTGGTATCCAATTTAAACGTTAATCTCACAAATAGGTCCCATTTGACCCAAAATCATGACAAAAATATATTTTAAATTATATTTTCTTTGATATTTTGCTAAAGGAAAATGAAGCCTATTTTTAGGACCTAGGGGGGAAAAAAATCATCCACAATCGCCCAAAAATTGGCTTTATTTTCTTTAAAATGTTTTATTTTCCTTTAGATTTTAAGGTGAAATATGCCCAGACAAGGTCTTAATAAGATTCGCCTATTATATTTTCTAGTTCCTTTTGCTAAACAAACAAAAACAAAGGGGGAAAAAACAAAGTAAGAGATTAACAAAGCAGTGTGTTGCTGTCAAAGCTGGTTAAGAGTTGAATTATTGCACAAATTCTTCAAATCAGATCAGATCATACACCTATATTGTGTAATTCATCCCTGTTGAATGTGTTTTCAAAGTCTGAAATGAATTTGTTTCATCAAAACAAATGCACAGACTCTCAACTATTTATATATTTAAACATATATCCTATATACAGCATCATAGGCTGTCCTGTTTGTTTCAACGGCAAAAGATTACTTATTTTTGTACAAAAGATTTCATTAAAATCTCTAAATATGCACCTTTAACCCATACCCATACTCATACCCATCATCACTAACCAAAATCAGACCTTATATGATGACTAACAGCTATGGCTTTGAAGACAGTTAGTGGGATGCTGGACAAGTTTACACAACATTGATTTTTGATGCTTGTTTCATGTTTGTCCGATTAAACCAACTGCATTTTCTGGCTATAAAAGGTGCACGTTATGTTTTTGTTTTTGCTTTAACTTCAATATCAATGAGATATTCAACCATCATTCCAATATATACTGCAAAGAAAATCTTCTGGAAGATGACTACTTGGAATACTTATAGAGACCTGGGTGTCGAATACAACAATCTGGGGTTAATCGCAACATAATTCGATAAATTCTTAAATCCTAAATGCTTGAGGTTTTGCAGTGGTGACAGACTGCAAGACAATCGCTTAGCATAGATCTCAAAGTATTGGTGCAAAACCAATCAAGATAAATAAATGGTAAGCACACAAAGCGTGGGCGCAAAATTTAGATTTACATCTGTAGCATTACACATTTAGTTTGAGGTTTTCTCACTGCCAGAACAACAAGGAAACTACTGAGCCAACAAATAAAAGCTAATTTTGATGTTTCAACTCCATGACGGAGGGATTTGAAGGAATACTGAATTCTCTCTACTGCTTTTTAGAGATTTTTCCCAGACTCATTGTGAAGGGAAATACCAGAGTAATAATCTAATGGCTAGCCCTGATGTGTTAAATGACCAAAAATAAATTTTTAAAAACCCACACAGATATAAATCCCTTTAGAAAATCTGCTCTCTCTATGATAGTTTGGGGTCTTCAGGGACGGGGGACTGGAAGTTAAAAAAGGAGATGGTCAGGTCTTCAGCTGGTTCTGACCCGAAATACGAGTCGCCCTCCAGCTCCAGAAGCATGGGCAGGTCGGTGGCACTGGTTTCAGTGCTGACGGGGTCGGGAAGAATCACGGGCTGAGACGTGTACTGGACCAGCTGCTTGCCTGAAAACACCATTTGGTCACAATAGTTGCCTAAACACTACACACCTTTTACACCAAAAAATATCAAAAGACTGCAACAGTAAATTTTTTTTTGTAATTTTAACAGTAAAAGACTGTAAAAATGGTACAGGAAAAACCTGTTCATTGGTTGACAGCATGTTTCCATACTATATATGGTGAAAAACTGTAAAATACTGTTACAGATTTTGTAATGAAAAATGATCTTCTTAATTACATCTGCTTCTTGTGACAAACTCTAGTTCATCGTGTGTCTCTTTTACCACCTTTATTATTACGGTGGTTATCAGTATATTACGCAGTTACAAAATAAATGTTATAAATTTAGATGGAATATTAACACTACATTATTTAATAAAATAAACAGTTTTTTTTTACGTAAATTTAATTAAATTAACGCAGGAGGAGGAAATGCGCCGGCGCACTGGTTAAGCTCCGCGAGCGCGGCTTTTGAACTGCGCTCCCAAGCATTCATCTTGCGAATGTCCGTTCCCTTCTTAACAAAACGGATGGTTTTTGAAGCTGCAGCCACCAATATGGATGAGCTCACAGATGTAACTTCATATATCAGTTTCAGTGAGGATATGTGCATTCCTACCAGGTCATTCCTATCACTCAATAATGATAAACAATGATTTACTGGGAAACACAAACAACTACATCGTGCCAAAGAGGATGCTTATAGAAGAGGGGACAAAATCTTGTACAACAAGGCCAGAAACAGACAAACAAAGGAGATCAGAGTGGCTAAAAAAGCAACTCTGAAAAGCTGAAAAAACAGTTGTCAGCCAACGACCCGGCATCAGTATGGACTGTTCTGAGGAACATCAAGTACAAGACACCACCCCCACAGTCTGTGGAGAATCAACAACTGGCTGACGATCTGAATGTGTTTTACTGCCGGTTTGAAAAGCCCAGTCTCACACACCCCACCCACTCTCATCTGCATTTCACACATACACAAAACACCTCCTGCAACCCTCCTCCCCTCTCCTGCCATTCAACCTGCATTTATGGTCTGTGTGGAAGAAAAGAAAAAACAGAAGACAAGGAAAGCTTCAGGCCCAGACAGTGTTTTACATGCCTGTGTAAAAGTCTGTGCTGACCAACTGGCACCTATCTTTACACAGAGCTGTGTGAAGTTCCCTGCTGCTTCAAACGTTCCACTATGATTCCGGTCCCCCCAAAAAAACAAAATCACAGGACTTAACGACTACAGACCTGTCGCTCTCACGTCTGTTGTCATGAAGTCACTTGAGAGACTGGTGTTGGCCTATCTAAAAGACATCACTGGACTCTTGCTGGATCCTCTTCAGTTTGCGTACAGAGCAAACAGGTCTGTGGATGATGCAGTAAACATTGGACTGCATTATATTCTACAACATCTTGATAGACCTGGGAATTATGCAAGGATCTTGTCTGTAGTCTTCAGTTCGGCCTTCAATACCATCATGCCTGACCTTCTCTCAGACAAACTGACTCAGCTCTCTGTGCCCTCTCCAATCTGTCAGTGGATCACCAGCTTCCTGACAGACAGGCAGCCGCAAGTGAGGCTGGGTGAACTCACATCCAGGACTCTCACTATCAAAACTGGCGCCCCTCAGGGTTGTGTGCTCTCCCCACTGCTCTTCTCCCAGTACACCAACGACTGCACCTCTAAAGACCCCTCTGTCAAGCTCATGAAATTTGCAGATGACACTACCATCATCGGCCTCAGACACAATGGAGACGAGTCTGCGCACAGACAGGAGGTTAAAGAGAAGGCTGTCTGGTGTAGTCAAACAACCTAGAGCTGAACACGCTCAAAACAGTGGAGATGATCGTGGACTTCAGGAGGAACCCCCCTGCACTCCCCCCACTCTCCATCATGAACAGCACCTGTGGCTGCAGTAGTCATTCAGGTTCCTGAGCACCACCATCTTTCCGGACCTGAAGTGGGACAATCACATCGACTCTATTGTAAAAAAAAAAAAAAAAAAAAAAAAAAAAGGCCCAGCAGAGGCTGTACTTCCTTCACCAGCTGAGGAAGTTCAACCTGCCACTGGAGCTACTGAAACAGTTCTACTCAGCCATCGAGTTCGTCCTGTGTTCATCTATAACTGTCTGGTATGGCTCAGCTATCAAATCAGACATCAAGAGACTACAAAGGACAGTCAGGACTGCTGAGAAGATTATTGGTTCCCCACTGCCCAACCTCCAAGATCTTTACACCTCCAGAGTGATAAAAAGGGCTAAACAAAGCCCACACAAAGCACCGACCACTATAACAGCTAGGCACAAGAACAGTTTCTTCCCGCAGGCTATATTCAGCTTGAACAATTAAAACTTTCAGAACATCACATTGTCCATTATAACTGACACTTTTATACATAGCATCTGAATATTGTACATTTGTAAACTACATAAACTGTACACTTGTAAATAACATATCTGTATATTAATTAAAACAATGATATATGTTTTTTCTCTATATTTCTACTTCTGTATTATATTGCATTATTTAATTTTCTGCTTTTCTTATATTAGTGTTATATTTTATCTAACTGTGTAATTCCTATGTATGTCTGCACTATCATGTATGTTTGCACTATGTCTGTACTTTCTTCTGCACTGGTAGCTCCTGTCACCAGGCCAAATTCCTTGTGAAAATATTGCTACCATATTTTTTTTACGGTAAAATGGTGGCAACCATGTGTCGTTTCTTACCATATATTTTTTGGGGTTAATTTATTTATTAATACAGTGTATGTCTTTGCATTTTAAAACAAAATTTTAATTTTCAAGCACCCTAAATACCTGAATTTTCAGAGTCACCAGATTCAGTTTCTTTCACAGGTTCAGGTGACAGAAGGTCCTGGATCTGTAAAAAGACCACAGATGTATGATTAACTAAGACAAGCAATATGCAGATTTCTGGAGTGCTCACCACGTCTGAAAAATTAAGATGTTAACGTTACTTCCCACACAACTTATGCTTTTATGCAAAGTGAAAGTAAATCGCATGAACAGGTATTAACCCTACAGCAATCTGCAGTTAAACCATCTTTACTTCTAGTGATCTGATAAACATCTATCATTTGAAACCCTGTTAAATATTTTCCGTTAAACAGATCAGACGAGTTTGTTTGAAGTCTTTGCATTCTGTTCATTCTGTGAGTCGTGGTTCTTCTGCAGCTGTTAGACACTGAACTTTCTTAATCACACAAGCAGTCTGCTTTCTCAGTGTTATCTCTGTGCTTTATATTTTCTATATACAAAATTATAGCTGAAATAACTATATAAATAATAAATAACAATATAAATAATATATAAATTACAAAAGAAAAAAAAGATTAATAAATAAATAAAACTTACACTAGCCAGGCTGTCCAGATCCATATCAATAGAAGACGATGTGAAAATCTGCGAAACACAATACAATAACAATAAATAATAGTACATTATTCAACAGTACATTATTTAAATGTTTTACTTTACAGCATTTATACACTCATACATACATGAATTGTATACGAAAAAAATACAATTATTAACATAACAATAAAAGATCTATTATAGTTTTTCTTTTTTTAAATATCAATTTCACTTAGTTCTTATATTTGGTGTTCAAGACTGAAACAATATTTACATCAAAGAAAGGCGAGGTTTCGAAGTTAATGGACTGAGCATTGAGGATATGCTGAAGGCTGTCTAACCCAGAGTCAATCGTCTCTAGATGATCACTTAGTTCTGCCCTGTGGTAGAAAGAGAAAGCAAAGAAAATCATCTCTCAAACTCCACACACAAACCAGCCAGTTCCACTCTCCAAAAACCACTCTCATTTAATGTTTACTTCTACAAAAGCAGCCAATAAAAATCTGCAATTTCACTTCAGCAATAACAGGAAGAATTTCCTATAAAACACTCCTATTAAAAACGGGAGAGAGGCCGGTCCCCAGAAAGATCAAAACTGTGATGATGATGACACAGAGGGAGGCGGAGCTGCTGACCTCATCACATTAGTATCCAACCAAGGGTAGGAGGGGAACAGGGGTCAAAGGGCGATTGGGTAAATGGAGGTTTCAATGAGAGCACAAAACATGTGTCTTGGTTCAAATGCCATGCCACACTCCACACTGTCTTCCCACTAGACATCATAAATTGTGCGATCATGCCGTTGCACTTCTCAAATTAAGCTCAAGAGCTCCCGAACGCCCTATTTTCACTTTCTACACCCTCCAGCACAACTACTGTTGTTTTTAAATGTGCTCTAGAAATAAATTAAACTTGAAACTTGAGCAGACAAGCTAAGCGCGGTTAACGTCTATGTGATTCAGCACAGCGTCAAGTGTTCTGGGGACGGATTGGCCAACTGAAATGCTGACCCGGAATGAGGCCTGAGGTGTAGAGACGAGGCGGAGAAGCTGGAGAAAAGGCGAGAGATCTCAGACATCTGAGGATAACTGGAAAGACAGAAGCACAACATGGCACTGGAGACAGCAGGGGGCACTACACACATCAACAGGCCTCTGCCACAGTCAAAAACGGTGCTGTTTTAGGGGGAACGGAAACTAGAGCCAATGTAGGTGGGGGTGAAGTACAGATCGTTCTGAATTGGGGTTTTATTGAAGTCCAGGTGTTTTGAAGCCACCAGATATTGCCGAATGGTTATAAAGATTGGTGTTCTTGAACAAACCTCAAAATATTTTCTTTTAATAAGCCCTAGTTTTATGTCTTCAAACCAATCTGCAAAGGTGAGCCACCGGGAATATAATTGCCAAAACCAGCTAACTACATATTAGTCCTAATTTTCAAAGAACACTTTGAAAATTAGACTAATTACATTGGATTTGCACAGTAACTTGAACTTGCAGACGTATGAACTTAAGTTCAGCAAGCAGTGTGATTTTGTGTATGCTAGTGCTTTCACGTCATGGGTTTTATTCATTTACCAAACAACAATCAAGTACACATTAGCTTACACTTTAATTACTCATAAAATAAAAGGGCCCTGAATTTAGTGCCATAGGGGCCATAAGATGACTTGAATATGAAATAATGCACTGGCTTATATGAATATCTGGAAAAGTATTAGTATTACTCACTATGCCAGTCTGCACTGAGCAGCCAAATGCCACAAATAAGTGCAGCTGAAAAATTAGTTAACGGCACTGATTCTCCTGGGACATTTTAAAAAAAGGACCTGCTCATTAGTTTTTTTTAGCTTTTCTGATTGATGTGGAAATGGACAGTTCACCTAGAAATGAAAATCCTGTCATTAAATACTTACCCACATCATTTAATACACATAATTATTTTGTACAAAATTCAAAAGGAGCAATCTAGAATAAAGTAGACGATGCTCTTTTCCATACAATGAAAGTGGACGGTGACCATAGCTTTCAAGCTTTAAAAATGACAAAACAGGGTTATTTTAGCATTAATGACACACTAGTATAGTTTTTGTTGATATTTTGAATTCGATTTTATTGTTATTATATTTGATTTTCACATTAATTTAGACATTTTATTGTGTTTATTGTATTTTTATTTTATATAATTTTAGTTATTTTAGTACTTCAAGGTTAACTAAACTTAAATAAGAAATGTTGCCTTGGCAACTAGCTGAATTAAAAAAGTTTTTGATATTTTATTTTATTTCAGTTAACATTTATTTAAAGTAATGAAAATGTTTCATTACATTTTTCTTTATATTTAGTTTTAGTTAGTGAAAACATCCCTTGGACAAAAAAAAGCACCATGAAGTGTCATAAGTAGTGCATTCAGTTCATTCTTTTGAAACCATATGATCATTTTGTGTGAGAACAGACCAATAATTGTTCTGCAATTCTTCTTTGCAATTTCATGTTCAAAACTGCTGTTTGTGATCAATCTGAGAATGTTTTGTTTGCATACAGAATCGATACACACTAGAAGATCAAAGACAGACACCGTAGAAGATCAAAGAGAAGAAACTATGTGGCATGAAAGGGAACTATGAGAATAGTGTTACTCAGTAAAGGAAGACTGTGAACTTAAACTGAGCAGAGAAGCAGTAGCTTTGTTTGTCCTAAATGGATGTACATTTGCTGGTAAAACTCACTTGTCCAAGCAGGCCAAGCTCAGACACTTCTGGTCATTGGGAGGCGGGGTCAGGCCGGTGACAGGCTCGCTCTCTTGGAGGATGGAGTTGATGAAGGTTATAGGGGAAAGGGGCATGTCCACAGGTACACCTGATCCCACCTCCACTTCCACTTCAACAGGACACACCTCCTCCACCTCAGGACTGTGGGCGGGGCTAGAGGGCTCCTCCTTGACATGGACCAGTGGGCTTGTTCTGTGATAAAAAATAAAAAAAAGATGTCAAGACAGCTTCAAGACTTTCAATTTTTTTTTTACATTTTCACATTTTTTTTTAACTCTTACAGTTGATCCATGTCAACGAGGTTGTAACATACAGACTTAGAGGCAAAAACAGCTAAAGAGTCATTAGAAAATTAGTCTCTAGTATTATATATATATACAGTATATATATATATATATATATATACACACACACACACACACACACACACGTATATACAGTAATAAAACTGTGACACAATTGTTTTTTCATTTAGAAAATTGCTTTGCAATGAGGATTTTTAGAAAAAAAGTGCTTATTTGTCATGAAAATGTCACAATGTATTTTTAATGTATCACAGAAACTTGTCCATACTAGATTCACATTTAAATGTACTCTTCTCTCTGTGAGCGTTTACATTTTGCTATAAACTCCACCAATCAACTGGCTTTTTTTACTATTATGTACAGAAATTATACATATATATATATATATATATATATATATAGTGACTTCTTTTGACCCATTTTCTGAAACTTGCCTGTCTTCAATCCACTCCTCTGTGGCCTCAGGATTGGACTGCGCCAGTTCAGTTATATCAGAGATGATTGGCCCCGTCTTGACAGGCGATTCAGAAGTGAAGACACCCGTTCCTGTGAAAGCTGTAGAGGAGGGCTACACACAGGAAAACATACTTTACACTTAGCAAATCTGGAAATCATTGGAATATTCAAGCTCAGAATTTGAGATATAAGCATGCAGTACTCACAGAGAGAGAGGGAGAAGACTCGAGCGAGTACTGCCGAGAGTATTTGGGCATGGAGTGTGTGGAGCTGCCATCATTCAACATCAGGGGCCTGTGAACAAACAGAGAGAAAGAAAGAGAGAGAGAAAAAATCCTCCATAAAATAAAGGGCACAATAGAAGAGGTGAAACGTTAGAATGGACAACAATCACAGTTAACAACATTTCATATACTGTACTACACTACAGTTAAAGGGGTCATAGGATGCCCATTTTCCACAAGTTGATATGATTCTTTAGGGTCTTAATGAAAAGTCTGTAACATAGTTTGGTTAAAATTTCTCAATGGTATTGTAAAAAACACCTTTTTACCCTGTCAAAAACGGCTCTTTTCAGAGCACGCAATTTTGTAGCATTTTCCTTTAAATGTTAATGAGCTCTGCTGACCCCACCCCTCTCTTCAGAGCCGCTTTTAGAGGGACTGTTTACTTTAGCTGCATTCATCGTGAAACTTGCTAATTAGCACATTATTAGGAAAGGCGATTTGTAAAGATTCATTAAAAAAAAAACCTTACACTCACTTCTTCTGTAGGTGAAGCTGGATCACGAATGATTCGC
>NW_015554119.1:738731-745132 GCF_001515605.1 Sinocyclocheilus anshuiensis | reverse complement strand
TTTTAGGGTGGTTGTGTACACACACTGCCAACACACATTTCAGTTCAAACAACTTGTAAAAGTGCATGTAGCAACATATGACCTCTTTAAATAGCAACCTATCAATGTGAATATATGTATTAATCTGAGGTTGACTTGCATCTTTCGTTTCACTCCCAGGACTCTGTTGGACCGTGCCAGTGTGATCAGGAACTGAATGAGCTGTGGAAACAAAAGAAAAAATCGATTACAACTTTTTTCTTTGACATTCGCATGTATATATAACTTCTAAAATACATTCAGATGATACTTTTTTTTAAATACATCAGTTAAAAATCTAAGAATAAAAACATTTTCTATTTACATTAAAAACTGTAGAGTCCAGTAAAATATGGATGTAGGTTAGGTAGGTTAGTTTCGAAATTTAGCATTATCAGTGGATCCTCTGCAGTGAATGGGTGCCATCAGAATGAGAATCCAAACAGCTGATAAAAACATCACAATAATCTACAAGTAATCCACACGACTCCAATCTATCAATTAACGTCTTGTGAAGAGAAAATCTGTGTGTTTATAAGAAACAAATCCTAAAGAAACATTTTAACTTCAAACCATCACTTCTGGCCAAAGAACAATCCATAATAACACTTCCTCCAGTGAAAAAGTCTACCCCTTGTTGTCCTTTCACATCAAAATCCACAGACATATTTGTTCAAAACTGTTTTCACTGTGCATATTTCTCTCCTGATTCAGACGAGAAAACGTTTTCACTGAAGAAAGCAATTTTATGGATAAAGGACTCTTATTTATTTTATTAAAATAATATTTAATAAATATTTTACATGACTGAAGTGGTGTGGATTACTTGTGGATTATTGAGATGTTTTTATCAGCTGTTTGGACTCGCGTTCTGACGGCACCCATTCACTGCAGAGGATCCATTGGTGAATCAAAATGAATCGGTCATGTTTTGGAAATAAAATGTGATGCTTATGCCATTTCATTTTGACTTTAAACTGATAAGGCTGCCTCTGAGGTTGGAATGGATTAAATTTTACCTGCAAAGGCCAACAAATGTATGTGTCACTCTGAAAGCAGGAGAAAGTTTGCTGATTTTACCTTATTGACGACTTTCTGCTGTTGAGCATGTTTCTGTCTCAAAATGGCAACTTCCCTCCAGAGACCCTCATTCTCACTGCGGGAGAGAGAGACAGAAAGATGAAATATAAAATTTCAGGCAATGAGTTCTGTTAGAAATTGTCAGAACTGAAATTTTCATGCATGTTTTGTTCACAATTGTTTGTCCACAGCACTAAACTTTGTAAACACTACTGAAAAAAAAAAATACTCTGGGGCGGTTGTTTTTTTCAGGGTGTCTGAGTAAGGCCTGCTTCTCTTAAACTCTGCTCCCTTGACACTGATAAAATGGCATTTTAAGTGTGAGCTCACAAGTCCAATATAGCCACAGAAACACGGCCTAAACACAGCCCAGCACACAGGAACAAAACCACAGGAAAATACTGAACATCACTGTGGTGGAAATGGAAAATTCAAACACGATGCCGACGAAATCCTACAAGTTAAAGAACATTTGAAATCATGGACAAAAAAAGTTTAAAAGACACAAAAATTGTATGAAAAATCTATTACACAAACAACTGCATGGTCCTTTCATAAGCACAGCTGCGTTGCCTGAAAGATCTGCTTAGGAAGCACAACATATAGGAAACTTTACTTTAGTTTGGGGACCAATTCTCACGATTAACTAACTATTAACTACGAGTTTTGCCTCAGTAATCTCCTAATTTGTTGCTTATTAATAATTAGTAAGGTAGTTGTTAAAGGGGCCATGAACTGCACTTTTTAATTATTGCACTAATAATGTCAGTATGATTTTTACATCAAAAATGGTCATAATATAGAAATAAAAGGACATTTTCTACCCTGATTTTAGCCCTCTGATTTGAACGCTCTATTGAAAGGGGAGTGTCTGCTGTGAGACTTCCAATAGAAACATCCGTTGCTATGATTGGCTAACATCTTGCATATGAAATAAGTATTACATGTTGAGCTCTCTCAAAAACTTTTACTGCGTTCTTACTGTTACAGCTGTTGATATATGATAATTGTGAAAAGTGTTGATTATAGCATTATATTTAGATCAACTCCCGTTGCATGAAAGGTTGCAGCGATGAGCATTGTAGCTGATGACAAACTGTTGAGCGCATGAATGCAGTGATCTCGTCATTGCAACTTGAGTTTTGCACTTTCACATTTGCTTTCATCATAACTAACAGTGCAAACACAACGTAAATAAGAGATTCATTGTGCAGTGTAGACTGCGTCACTGAATATAAACTCGTGCTGTGTGATTGACAGCTCCAGCGATTATAAACGGAGCGTTCTCTGATCGCTTTCTGTATGTAATTTAAGATTAGGCATTAGAATGAACACGGTTACTTACATGTTGTTGTATTACTATCAGGCCCATATCTTACAGTAAAAGTCTGTTTGCAAAGCCTGCGCCTAAACTGTGACTGATTTACCAAAGAATCCAAAGTGAAATGTACTGAAAAATTAATGCTCTACTTAGACTTCCTCGTTGTAAAAAATAATCACTTTCCTAGAATTAGGATCCTTTGGAAGGTAATGTTTTTTTTTTTTGTTAGTTCAGTGATCCTGTATTTCTGTTCTCTCCTCATCGTAGTAACGCTCCAGTGGGCGGAGCTAAAAAGGCAGCGATGTAGAAGCAGGCGTTGATCTTCTTCTGTGGAGGTGGGGTTTAGCCACACTATTATGTCATAAAGTGGCACATTCCACAACCTGTTGTTTATGCAGATTGGCAATTTAAGCTGTTTTTAGACTAACAAGAAAGTTTTGAGTTCTGAAACTTACAGAATGTTTTTATAGTACAAAGACCTCTTCTATGTCAAAAGATCAAGGGAATTTAGATTTCTCCTCTCTCATGACCCACTTAGGTTTCAAAAACAGAAAAAGTTAAACTAATTATCTATAAATGACAAACAAAAACTAAATGTATAAAAAACATTTAATCTGTGATTTAAAAAAAATAATCTTTTCATAAGAGACCTATTAATTAAAACCATCACAGTCCATCAAAATATATCTATATACTGTATGAAAAATGAATAATACGTAACAGTTTTTGCTTAAGAAAATTTAAAAAGTAAAAATATGTTATAATATAAATTAAACAATGCATAGACCTCTTTAAGTAAATTATCAATATTTTATATTAAAAATATAAAAAATGTAGATATAAAATATAAATGATACACTATATAAAAAGCAGTGTTTACATGTTTTACACTGCAAAAAATTTTTTTAAAGCCGTTACTTGGAAATCATTTTTACATAGAAATTGCTAGTACATTTTTACAAATAATTACTAAGTATATCCAGATATTTTTTTTTTTCATTGTAAAGTATCAGGAATATTTGACTTGAGTGACATCATCTGTGTCTGACATTCATCTCATGGACTCCCTGCAGACGTGTCTCTTATATCAAGTAAGAGACAGAGATTATGAGAGGACTCAGCTGCATTATAACCCAGCATTGCTCATCTGTAAAACAGTAGCGTGCAGGAAGAAGCTCTTTAAGAGTCCCCTCCTCCGATCATGTGCCCTTCCCCTGCTCACCCCTCAGCAGATGGGACGGGGGTTTATGGGGCAGGTGTAGATTCCTGTAAGCAGGGTGATCAGACCTCTCCCAAATCTCCACTCAGACTCAGAAAAACACAAATTGGAGACTTTCAAAATCTCCTTCACGTCAAAACAGACTTTCAAAAACCTAACAACAATCCAAACAAAAAAATCACAATTTGTCTCAATTGTTTAAAGTTATTGTGAATTTAAATTTTTAAATTCTAAAATCAGCGAATTTAGTTTGAAAGGCAAGAAAACAAATATATTTTACTGTTTGATGATATTTCACACTGAACTTTAAAAATAAGTTGATTTATCAATAAATTAGCCATTATGAATTAGCATTTCTCTATTTTTTTCTATATGTTGGCTGCATATTTAATAAAATTTTTATTAAATAAATAAATAAATAATAACTTTTATTTATTTAATAAAAACTTGTGCTAATGTATTAAATGAGTTAAATACATTTAACAACATTAAACATTAAATATGCTGTGTTAAATACAAGCTCCATTTATGGAAGCTTACGGGGCAAACATACAGAAATAAAATACAGATTTTTGTTATATATTAAATATTATTGAATAAATATTAAATATAAATAAGTAATTTCAATTTTTTTGTGTATTAATTAAATATTGTTTTAATATTCAGAAAATTCTCTTAATTTTACATGTTAACACATTAACTACAGCAGCCATTCTGAAAACATATTACATTCATTGACTTGCATTTAAAATTTATAATTAAATAAACTTAAAACACACCTTAGGTGTCAGAACATTAGATTGACTGACGTTAAATTATTTTTTTTTAAACGTTTAAGATGATTTGTTGGATTTCAGAAATCTGTAACATATTCAGAGGACTAAAAGCCAAAAATCAATGCAAAACTAAGTTATTGCACGGGTGACATGTCCAAGCAAACATCATCCGTAATATTCTGCCTGTGTGTGTACCAGATGACTACTTGTGTGTGTGTGTGTGTGTGTTGGAGAACGTTTCATTAACCACCAAATAAATAACTACTGTAAAGCAGTATATGTCCATATCAATCTATAGTTAGAGTTTCCAATAACTACATTCATCTCAATAAAAGACTTAGATCGATATACAGAAAATGACAATGGTCATAAAACCCAGTTAGTGAAACAAAAAATAAAAAATAAATAACATGCACTCACAGTTCTTACTACTTACTGTGGAAGCCTATTGGGCAAACATACACAAATACAATGCAGAAAATACTCTTTTAAATATTATTAAATATTTAAATATTTTATTTATTTTAATTCCTTTAATAAGGTCTAAACGCTTGGCTGGCAACAAGCCAACTATTACATCAGTCAAACTTTTCCCAGTAGGTTTAGCAACTATATGAAAGGTTTAGACTAAATTAATCCAGAACCAGAAGAGGAAATGGCAGACAAATGTTTTGGCCAAACCTAAATGCAATGTGACTTACTGTTTGAGGGTGCTGATTTTGGAGTCCATCGACTCCTGCTTGCCCTTCATGGATTGGACATCTGTGATCATTTTAGACATTTCTTCAGAGTTCAATTTGAAGTCCTCATGTTTAATATTTGACACCTGCAGATGGACACAATGAAAACGTCAAGGATACAAACTGAGGAGTGTGCGTGTGTGTGATTGCAGGGGTGAGTCGAGTCTGTCGTGACCCGTTTCCGAACCCTCACATAGTGGAAAGCATGTGCTAACGGTTTGATTTCCAACCCGAGCTGGACATTTGGACAGAGCAGGAGAGGAAAGACAATAAATCAGAGTTTTGGAAAGTGGCGTCGATGGAGCATCAGAGTGACGCCAGATTAAGTGCCCCAGAACCTCGGCCTCTAATCCACACGTCTCCAGCTGGCTTCCTCTCAGACCTGCTGATTATCGCAATCTGTCACTGAGCCAACGTGAAAAAGAGGGACACCGGGATTCAAAGTGGCCAGAGGAAACCCAGCAGAGCACATGGAAACCATCACACACACAAAACGGTTTTACTTGATCTGGTTACCCATCACCAGACTCTGTGCACTGAGATCTCTGCACAATTTTTGATTGGAAATATATAAATCGCTAATATCCGAACAGAAGTGGAACTGTGTGTGTGTGTGTGTGTGTGTCACAAACACATGACAAACCCTACAGACCCTTCCAGCTGTGAGAGCGACAAAATGCCTTCAGACAAGCTGAGAGCAGCTGCCGAACCACATCACACTGGCGTGAGGACAGCCGTCTGTTTTAGAGCCATGACTAACAGGGTTTAAAAAGGTGAAGCATTAATAAGCGGTCACAAACCTGGCAGAGATTAACCCACATTCATGTCTTAAGTGTTACACTTTGAACTGCAATTGATATATGAAAAAAAAAAACTAATTCAGAATATTAATAAAAACTATCATAGTATCTCACTGATGCTGAAATAACAATGATCTGAATTTGTACCTCAGTGTGTATAAATAAATAAAAAGGTGACTTGAAATAAATAAATAAATAAAATGCACTCACAATTCTGAACTTACTATGGAAGTCTATTGGACATATGTACACAAATACAATGCAGAAAATATCATTTTATGTATTATTAAATACTCACACTTTTCCCAGCAGGTTTAGGGGCTACATGAAAGCCAGTTTAGACACTAAACAGTCACTTTAATTAAACTAAAACGTGTATATATATATATATATATATATATATATATATATATATAGTCATCACACCTAAATGCACATTAAACCACA
>NW_015554119.1:736492-738234 GCF_001515605.1 Sinocyclocheilus anshuiensis | reverse complement strand
TTTTTTTTTTTTTTCCCCCTCAAACGTTTTAATTTCAAAGGCTCCAAAAAACAATGATCCCCTTACAAAAGCAGCTACATAGTTTCATGCACAAACACATATTTATATTGTATGAAACATTTAGTAATTGTGATGATACAAAAACAAGTCATATTATGGATTGACATATTATTTGATATTAGAATTATAAATCTATATGCAGATTTGTGTTTTATTTCTGACTGTTACACACTAGGGCTGTAAGTAGAATAAAATAAACTGATTTATAATTAATCCAATGATTTCTGACCATTTTTTAGCAGAATAATACATAACATAAAATTTAGTAAATGTGAAAAGAAAATGTGTTGCATAAAATATTAATTAAATATGTTGAAAGATGGTAAAAATACATTTTAAATATTTAGTCAAATATTTCTGGACCCTAGTTTGAAAACCTTTGTCCAAGAACATACTCATTAAAACGAGAAAATGCTAATATATCAGTCAAGTCCATCAAGTGTATATAACAGAAAAAACACAGCAATAGAAAGCCTTCACTGCTAGTTTCACCCTTACATTAGAAACTACACATAATGCTGGACCAGTCCAGTAAGAAAAGTTCATTTATAATCCCACTTTATTATGTTTTTCCCTGTGAGAAAATGTAACTCTGGCTCATTTATAAGTGAAACTCTGCAGGTTTCAAAGCCAAACATGAACAGCAGGGAATCCCCCAAAAACCCAGATCAATTCAGTCCGCATTAGTGGTCTGACATCACGACTGTGTCCTAAATGAACTTCAGCCTGACCGTAAAGCTGCTTTGGATCAAAAAAGCCCCTCTGAAAATACCAACTAATTATAAAAACCTGGACATCATTCAAAACCCTGCTCATATATTCGCAGATGTTTCAGCAAAGGCGGGTCATCAGGAAGATGAGTTTCTACCTACCGTTGTGACTTTCCTCTTGATATTCTCCAGCAGATGCTCCTGTCCGCGGATGAAATATGGATGCTGGAATTCTGTGTCGTCTTTCTCTGGTTTTACCAGCCCACCCTGCTCGATGTGGACAACTTTCCGAAACCCATCTAAGAGGAATATATTAATGTGTTATAAGCATATTATCGTATCTTAACTGCTTTCGGCTTCAAACTCTTAAGAGTTTTTATATAGATAAAGAATACAGCAGCTAAAATAAGCATCTGAGCACCTTGAAAAGTGCTCTATAAATAAAATGTGTAATTATTATCATCAAATATATGAAGAGTTCATTTGCAAAAACCGGTAACTCAGAAATCCCGTTTTTTTTATTGCGCATTCCAAGTAATATCAATCAAACTGCAGTTGGGTTGTTTTGATTAAGTAATAATAACAAACAAATACAGGTAATTTACAAAATTAAAGTTCATAGAAAGTATGTTTTTTTTTACATATTAAAAGTTTGTTTTATAGCAAAAGCAGATAACTCCAACAGTCGTTTTTTGGCAAAAGCAGATAACTCCACATTTCATGTTTTAGAGTTTAAAAAAACACTCGTTTCATCTTTGTAATCTCCTCAGATGACAATGTAGATGCCTGACAAACGTTGTTGTTGTTGTGATCATAAACTGTATGGATGTGATTGTTCTCATCATTGTAATGCGCTGCTTTTGCAAGCTTCCGTGAAAACCTTTCAGCTTTTATTTTGCTTTTTCGCCTGAAGATATCACAGGTTCATCAAGTTTGTCGAAAAGATCCTCGATCACTTTTAGTCAGCTTTGA
>NW_015554119.1:729474-736227 GCF_001515605.1 Sinocyclocheilus anshuiensis | reverse complement strand
CGAAATTATCCATCCTCGATCACTTTTAGTCAGCTTTGACGAAACTCCTCTCAGCTAGCACGTCTTTTCAAAGTGAAAGTAGCCTTGTCACCTGACCTGAATACAGCGCGCTGATTCGCTAAAATGGACTTATCGGCTTCTGTTCAAAAACAACAAGGACGCTTGTCGGCTTCTGCAGTAAAACGTGAACTCGCGATGCCTTGAAAGTGGACAAAACCGGCTTTTTTGACAAAACGTGTGTAAGGTTCAGATCGCGCTATATGTGGAGAATAATGCACGGCAATCAGCTCATTTTTTTTTTAAAAGTGGCGTTTATCGGTTTTTGCAAATGACCTCTTCATATCTAAACTGTTAAATGTGGACAATTTGGGAATGACACAATGAAACACTGCTTTTGAAACAAGGTGTTTTGTGGAAAAATCTATAGAAATAAACTGACTTAACTTAAAATATTGATTTTCATCCACAGTTTTGTATTTCCCAACAAAAGGCAAAGCAAAATCTTTTATAACCTTAACATTTATTCTAAACGTTCATGACGTAAAACGAATTATTGTGCATAAAACATCATGCATATTGTGCTTAATCAAATCAAAATCAGAATTTATTTTCAAAGCACTTAAAAAAAAAAACATGGAGTGCTGTACAGTTTAAAACAATTATTATTAATTTATTGTAATTCATAAATTAATTTTATTATTAATTATTAAATTAAAATAAAATACAGTTAAACACATAAAATAGAAAAAAATATATCATATTAGAGAAAGAGATTAAGTTATCTTTATAATTAGTGAAGTGCTCAGCAAACAAATATGTCTAGAGTGGGATTTAAACATGCAGACATCATCCGAGTTGGTCAATTAGGTTTATTCCATATCTGTTAGAATTCTCTTATACTTACACATATTAAGCTGGCGAACAAAACTGGCCATATTATTGTGCTTAAAATATTTCGGCAGAACCTCTTTGGAAAACCTGCCCTGGTCAAACACATGGAAGCTGTTGCCACTCTGAAAACACATCAGAAATGATTAAAACAGAAAGTTTAGTGAACAAACACAACAACAACAACAGACCGAACCACTGAACTCTGACGGACTCTCCCACTCCCCCCTCCCAAATACACACACACACTGTCACTTTAATCAGTCTGAATAAGCTCTTTTGCACTACAAATCATTATATCTGCACTGGTGTTTACTTCACTGGTTTGCACTCTATCTGCCATGTGCTGCTTTATATATTTTTTTACATTTTACCTTATTTGTATAGTTGTATTTTATATTTAATCTGTATCTATCTGTATTTATGTTCGACTGTTAGTGTTATCTGTATGCACCAAGGGTCTGAGAGTAACGCAATTTCAATTCTCTGTGTGTATGTGCTGTACATGTGGAAGAATTGACAATAAAGCAGACTTGACTTACAAGATGCCCAAAGATTCAAAACAGCTTCAGCTCATTCTGAAACAGATCTGTAGCCTTCCCTGATGGTAAGCTAAACCAAACCCAAGCATCAGGCAAATCCACTTATAAAACTCCAGATTTAGACAAGTGACGAATACTATTAATTCAATACTTTACACGTTCTTAGCAGAGTTTATTTCGTGTCTCTGGTTTAAGTCTAATCTGACTCATGACGACTGAATCTAAACTAATAAGGCAAATCTGTTAAGTATCTCAGGCCTCTTTTTACCCCAAATATCAACAGGCCCACTTCTAACACAAGGTAAAAACTACAGTAAATTCAGGTTCCTGTGCCTCCAAATCAGAGGGTTTTTTTTTTAGGACGTGCTGGTTCAGGCCTAGGATAGCTCATCACAGATGAATCTAACTCTGATCCAGGTCTGTAACCCTTCCCTTCCTCAAACCCCCGATCAGACTCTAAACTCACAGGACTCCAGCAGATCAGCGGGTCTGTGTCCGGATCTTCCACCAGCGTCCAGAGTTTGGTCAGAAACGCAGGTACATTATTACCCGAGACCATCACACCCCCGGGCCCCACGCTGTGATACTCCATCATAGATAGTTTAGTGATTGTTCCTGACGATATTTACACCTCTGTAATGAGTCACTGCTGAAGAGCAGAATTACACACTCAAAGTGTGGCTGTACGAACGCAGATACGAATCTGATTCTCTTTTCCCCTCGGAGTGTCCGGATCCCGTTTAGAGAGCGATATATAAGATTCAATTAATTTGAATACGTGTTTTTGATAAGTCGGAAGTAGTGGAAATTTCCATTAAATCCGCACAGCGTTGAAACTGCGTAGAAACAAACAGCGCTGAGAACAGTCGCGCTCTGATGACGCCACCGCGACGCGTGTTTAAAAACATCATGCACTTTTTTTAAAGAGCGTACACACTAAACACGTAAATAAATACACATACAATCTTAATTTTATTTGTTTAGATGTTTAAAATAATTAATTTGTACAACTCGAAGGTTTAAATGTGCACTAGTTCAACGTTGAACTTTAAACTTTTGCCTCAGAAGCAGTTTTAATAAAACGCACTCAATTCGAAAGTATTATATTTTTAGAAACGACATATTGTAAGTAAATGGAGACTAATGATATTCTGAAAACGGTTTATATAAAAAAAAAAAAGAAAAACAAACCGAACGCGTCGCAGTTTGACCTTTGACGTCATAGATTCAAACCCACATGGTCGCAGTTTCAGCATGCGTCCGACGCACAGCGGCACCATGAGTAAATTAAAGAATAAGAAAAGAAATTTAGAGGAGAATGCAGACGAACAGGTATGATTTGATACTATACTGATATAACGCTGTTTCGAAGCAGTTAAGAGGCAGCTTATACATAACGCGTTATATAATAATACGCGTGTTTATATAGCGCGAGGTTGACTTGAGGTGTTCTCACTTGATGAGATTAAGAGTAATAATAAAAATGGATGTATTTACATTTATATTATTTATTGAATGAGTGTTAATAGACTGTCAATAGACAATTTCCGGTTATTTGTCTACGGTATTATTATATTATAATATAAACTTTGCAGTCAAAAGGTTGGAAACACATGGCCAGGTATATATATATTTTTATGTCATTAAAAACCTTATCATTAAATGAATGTTTAAAATTAGATTGTGTATGCAAATATGACAATCAACAATCAATCTTTATTACAGACTCAAGGTCCAAATTTAAAAAAAAAAAAACAAGACAATAGGACAACATATACAACCCACAGCATCTACCACCACAATAAAAAGTTACAAAATACAACAATACCAATGTCTCCACAGCTTTGACTGATACCGTGTAGTAACCCTTATATTTGATAGACCCACGATAATCTCATTTTTTTAAGCATTCAGCCGGCAGATAACATATACATCATACAGCGTTGCCTTTCAATATCCTCATCGTCTGTCATGCGTTCAGTGATGAAATGTCCAAGGTATTTTACTTTAGCACACACAGTATGCTATGAATTGTGCTTTTGTATGAAATGCATTGTGAAAGCAGAATTTGTTTTAAATAGCCTATGTGTTTATTATGCAGTAATGAGTGTGTTGTGTTTGTTTTGATGCATTCCTGATGGTCTTTCTTTCTCAGCTGCCCATCTTTGATAAGGACGGTGGTAAAGATGGTCATCTAGATGATGGTGATGAAGATCAGGGTGATCTGTCGGACAGTGAAGAGAGCGTCTTCTCTGGGCTTGAAGAATCAGGCAGTGACAGTGATGATGAGGAGGAGGAAGAGGACGGTTCTGAAGAAAAGAGCTCAGATGTAGAGGAAGATAAAGCAGCCGACGGTGATGGAGACGATCAGCTGTCAGCCAAAGAAGTCATCGAACCTCAGGTACTTTGAACCAGACGCTTTTTTTGGTGTAGATTTATACTGTGGAATTTAAAGTTGCCTTTTAAGTGGTGAAATTCTCTCTAAATTTATATTGATCAGGACTGATGGGATAGATTTATCTCACACAACTACGAGGCACATTTTGACGTACTCTCTGGTGATATGAAATTGTGTTTTGAAGGATTCATTAAAAGACTCATTATTGGTCCATAAGGTTCAGAATACTCTGGTGCATATAATCATACATAATATGAGACTTATAGACTATAAACGCCTGGCTTATATATTTATTCTTTAGCCCATAGCTATACATTGATGCCATAAGAAAATGTATGCATAGTTTTAGGTGCAAAAAGACATGATATTATACCATATGCATCTTCAAAGTCTGTGATCATCTATATGCACAATTTCTTATTTTGATGTTTGACCTGCAAAACGCCAGTCAAGAGTCTTTTCAGCAGCATGATTAATCTCACTGACAGGAATATTCATTTGAATCAAACCACAGTATGCCGTTATGTGTATTTGTGCTGCTTGTAATGATTTCAGTGCTGAAAATACAAGGAATATTATCATGAATAGGTGGTAGTTGGATGTTTTGGTTTGATCACACTTGTTGATTTGCCTGAAAGTTTGAGAGCCTCTGGTTTTCAGTGTTATATACTGTGCTTGCAGCTCATTGGCCTGTACAGATGTGATTTCCATTTTAACGCTATTGGTTATTGCCAAATGTATTGCATTTAGCTGACTCTCTGTCATATGGAGTGTCAGGTGTTATAGGGGTGGTCGTGGCCTAATGGTTATAGAGTTGGACCTGTAACCTGAAGGTTGCGGGTTCGAGTCTCAGGTCTGGCAGGAATTGTTGGTGGGGGGAGTGAATAACCAGCGCTCTCTTCCACCTTCAATACCACGACTGAGGTGAGACCCTTTATTCTACTACTCCCCAGGTGCCGCAGCAATATGGCTGCCCACTGCTCCGGGTGTGTGTTCACGGCTGTGAGTGTGCACTTGGATGGGTTAAATGCAGAGCACAAATTCCACACGTCACTTCACTTTCACTTTTTCACCCTTTTTGACCCCATTGTCCAAGACAATATTCAATAACTGCATCAAAAAAATTATAATTAAAATAGTTAAATTCCAGACTGAATGTATTTCAGGGTTCACACTTTCTATGACCAATCAGTTTATATGTTTGTGTTAATTATTTGCAAATAGCAGTTTCTGCACAATAAAATATTTCAAAGCTTGATGAACTACTAAAAATTAATATTCATTATAAACATTTCAATGACTTTTCAAGGTTTGGAAATCACACTTCTACAATTCACTAAAAATAAGACATAAGCATAAACATAGAGAATTATATATATAAATTGATATAGAGAGAAAGAGAGAGAGTTAAGAGAGTTTCAATACCATTCAGTCCTGAAGTGCTTATAGAAAAAGACGTTTCTAAAAACGTATTAAAAAATAATAAACAAAAAGCAGTTTGTTGGTTTGAAATTATAAAACAGTAGATATAGTCCTGTGAAAATGAAGACAAAAAATGTGTTGTTGTGCAATTTTGTAGATGTCAAAAATTAGTAGACCTGTGGGAAAAAAAAGTGAAGGCAGCTTTAAGAAAAGATCCCGTTGCATTTGAGCAGAGATACTGAGACTTGATTGATGTTTTAGTATCTAATGCAGTGACATTCAGATGTTTTTAGCTGTGACCTAATTGTCCAAATACTTTTTGGCTACTATATATCATTTCATTTTCACTTCAGTGCCATGAGTGAGAAAAGATACTGTCTCTGGACTTCACTCTCTAGCGACCCCTAATGGCAGATCACTGATAATGTGAGTGCCACTGGATGCGTCTCACCTCCTCCTGCTCTGTTTATCTGCCACACAAACCTGCTGCTGCTTCTGTATTAATGGACGTCTGAGAGAAGGAAGTCGATTGTCAAACTGTCATTCTGTGTGAGTCGATTTGGACTCATATACAGAGAAACAAGTGATCATGATAAATGGCAGGAGGCCGGCACAACGTCTGCGGGTCTGTGATGAGATCCCTGCTGTCAAATAATGCCTCTCTCCCCTAGAGAACAGAGACACATGAGTTTCATATTGTTTAATTTTATAAATAACACATTTTGCGAAATGTATGCCTCAATGTCAAAGCGGGGTGCTCAGATCAGGATTTTTGTGGCCGATCACAGAAAGCAGTATCTGCCGATACCGATCTTTTAATGCTCAAGCAAGTGGCAAAATATTTAAACTACATTTCTTACATTACCATAAACTTACCATTGATAGAAATAGTCAGCTCTACTGCCTTTCCTTTTGCATTTAAATCTTTATTACAAGCAATCCTGAAGTTCATAAAGAACTTTGTTTTCCTACAAGCCATATGTGTTGACTGTGAAACACAGTAGACTTTAATAATATGCATTTATGGTGTAATAACTACATTTTCGTGTCAATCCATGTATATTTACTGCAAACAATTAGGCATTTATCGGTTTCAAGGTATACCACGATTTGAAAATTTCACGGTTTCAAAACCGCTAATATTTTCCGTTATACCGTTCCTGCGGTATGCGCTGTTTTTCATGTCTCCTCAAAGACTGAAAGTGTAGGAATCCCTCAGGTTTAGTGCAGTGTAGAGAGTAACATGCCCCTCCTCCTCCTGTTGGTGCGAGCGAGCGGTCAGTCACGTGTGTGTAGGATGGCCGAAGGAGCTTCTTCTGGAACTTACGCGATCGGCAACCGGCCGTTTATTGTTTTATTGCAGCCGATCTCTGTTCTGGACTTGCACAAACTGCGTTGCAATGCATATCATTTTCCAAATGTCATTTATGTGAAAATATTAAGTCTGTAAATGCAGACATTAACACAGGCCAGAGACGCTGAAGACGGACGCACAGAGAAAAG
>NW_015554119.1:694056-728410 GCF_001515605.1 Sinocyclocheilus anshuiensis | reverse complement strand
TGTCAGAGAGTGAATCTGCGTCTCATTCAGAGCTTCTGCTGTTTGCTTCGTTCAGGCATGTAGTATAATTTCACAAAGCTAGTCAGAACATTGTTTTTGCTTCAAATTTAGTTATTATTAAATCAAATTATGTATATGAAATTATATAAATAAATGACATGAAATTATATAAGTAAATGACATGAAATTATATAAAAGACTCGGTGTGGAAACGATCTCTGCTCTGCTGCAGACGCACCGCTACTGGAACGCACTGACGGACAGCAACCGTGTGCAGCTTTATTAATCCGTTAACATGAGTGCGGAAAAAATAGGCACCATGTATGCACTGCACACGGAGTAATGTGAACCTGGCATTATGCGGTGATTCACTCACGCTGTTTGTGAAATTACGTCTCACAAAAGGTTTTCAAATTACTTTAAGTTATTTAATGAAGAAATATGAAGGTGAGTACCTCACCTTCAGCATTATAATTATTTCACCGGCGCCGGACAGAGACTGAGAAAGTGCCGCTGCATGTCGTGCCAAACCTCTCATGGCAGCGTCATCAGCTTGAGATCGGCCTTTTTAGAGACCGCCGATCAATCATCCCAACCTGATTATCCGCCGATAGTGATCGGTAGCCGATCAATCGGAGCACCCCTGATGTCAACATATTGCTTGTCTCCTTTGACTGGCATGTATTGTAGAATGCATGATGTTCTTCGAATTTTTGTAAATAATTATTTTACAATTGCAATCTACCAACAGCCTTGTCAACAGCATTTTCTTTTCTTTTCTTTTTTAATTCATGTTTTGGTGAAATGATAAATGATAGGCTGTGGATAATAACTGGCCTGTTTTGTTCTGCTAGTGTAGCATTAGGCCCTTTACATGTGAGCAGAATCGTATGGAGTTCCTCCAGATCTTTCTGCTCTCATTTGTCAGGATCAACAGCACCTACAGTGTGAGGTTCAGGCCGGGCCAAAGTGTGGCGCTCCAGCGGATGTGTCTGACTTACCGCGGGACACTATCAAATTCACAGCTTTGAAATCTCTGTCTGGCGTTGCAGCGGAGACCGTGGGACGTATTTTTTCCGTCTCAGCTTTTTAAACCGCCCCCCTGGCGTGTTTTTTCCTGTGCTCTTTTGTTGCGGGTCTTCTAAAAGAGACTGATCGTGGCTCTGAGTGATGCACACCAGGCAGAAGTTAATGCGGCTGCTGGAGACGTTATGATTCCCTGGAGAATTCCCGCCGCCCCTGCAGCCGTGTGTCTGATCCAGCGGCGGCCGCGCTCGCGCCGCGTGAGGGGGCGGGAGATGACATCGGGACGGGGGTGGAAGAGACCGGAGGGGCTCGTCTTACCTTGAAACTTTCTTTCTCGCTATGGCATACGCCTACGCTTGACGCGAGCTCCAGACACGACTGGTCCGCTTCCATCTCTAACACGTGACTTGCTCCTCCGAGGTCTTGCGAGGGCCAGATGGGGGGATGCGGATCCTGAGGCGTTTAATTGAGAGGCCACGGTCTTAATTAAGTATCAGCGTGAATGTTGATGAGTGGCGTCGGGTTGTTCCATCCGCGACTCACTCAATAACTCAACCGCAGTTCCGAGGAAGCAAGCGGAATAATGAGCGACTTGAGGCTTTCGGAGCGGAACCCGGGACGGTCCGCCAACAGACATTAAAAACACGTTATTGTGCAAACATACGTGGAGTGTGTGTGCGATTTAAAAACATTTAATAGCTCCAATAGCCTGTCAGCGTGTTAATTTCTCCGTCTGATTCGTGTGTCATTCGCAGCTTCGTCATTTGATTTGCAGGCAGCATCTTCAGTCCACGTCGGTTTTGCGGTCGACTGGCCAGACGTCGTGAAGAGCTTGTTTTTAATGTGAATCCACACCGCGTGAGCTCTTCTGTTCTGTCTGGCCACTCAAACGTCATCTGGTCAAATCATCTGTCTAAAGACCATTTCTCTGGCCCCACATCCTTCTTTTATTACCGGACTCTTGCAGTAGAAACGAGTGTGTTCGGATCCTTGACCGTCTGGTTAGTTGTGAAATTGAATTCGAGCGCATTGGCAGATTAGGCCTGGGTGATATTTAGTTAAATAATATCCTAATCTAATCATTTTCAGCTTTTATCTCTTTTTGTAATAGTTCTGACATTTTATTTGTAGTGTAGTATTGTTGTAAGATTCAGAATATTTATTAAAAAAATAAATATGCAATAAAATCTCGTTAATTAAGGTGTTCTTCACAGTTTAATTAAATCAACACATGCAATAAATAGTGTTTTATAATTTTTTTAATTTATGTGCACAAACAGTGCTCAGTACAAATACATTTAGGTTAAGCATTGTAATAGCCCTACATCATTGTGAGATGTTTTTTTAAATGTTTTTGTTCTCCCCAAGGCTGCATTTATTTGATCAAAATACAGTAAAAAAAAAACTGTAATATTGTGAAATTTAAAATAATTGTTTTCATTTTGAATATATTTTAAAATGTAATTAATTCCTGTGATGGCAAAGCTGAATTTTCAGTAGCCATTACCCCAGTCTTCAGTGTCATTTTAATATGCTTATTTGATGATCAAGAAGCATTTATTATTATTAATTATAAACAATTGTTCTTTGATGAATAGAAAGTCTTTGAATCTCTTTACTGTCACTTTTGACCAATCCTTGATGAATAAAAGTATGAATATCATTAAAAAAAACTTGCTAATTATAGTGTTTCATATATATGCAATATAACAAAGTGATAAACAATAATATATATTCTTACTAAAACATCCAGATGTGTTAAATTATTTCCATAAACCGTTTTTGAGTTTTGCAAATGAATCATTGAATTGGAGTTCATGGATCAACAGACAGTTTGAATTGATTCATTGTTGTTTGTTAGAATCAGGGACACTTAAAACATCTGTTTTAATGTTTTTATACTTACAAATTGCAATGCAAACGTGACAAGTCCTCGTGATACTCACAATTTTGTATTGGCAGCAAATGCATTGTGAAAACATTTGATATGGCTGCTCATCCTAACAGGTCACGTCCTAATTTGGCCTGCGGTTTAATGACTCAGAACAACCGGTGTCAGACCCCCAACCCTTCTTTTCCAAAACTCTGTTTCAGCTTGTTTTTAGATCTTCAGCACTAGTGGAAAAATTGGCCGTCCCTTGGGCTGCACGAGGCACTCAGGAACGCGGGGCTCGAGTGTCTTGATGTGGATTTAACTGGGCTTCAGGGAGGAAGTGTTTCACTTAGCTCTGCAGTCCAAGAGATAGCGGGACGTTAAGGAGCCGTAAATCAGTGCAGGTTGCTCACCTGCCCCATCTTGGGCTCGTGGGAGACGCGGAGGCTCAAAGCTGCTCTTCCTCTCGACCCTGTTAGGAGCTTTTCAGTCTGTTTGGCCTTCTCATGACTGATGGGCTGTGGTAAATAACAGGCGGTACTGCAAGCTTTCATCCCCACTGTCCCGGCGTCTCGGGCAGGATGTGAGGTTCTGGTGACTGCTTTTCAACGGCACACGTGTAAATCACGCTGAGGACGTTTGTGCATGAAATGAAATAAACTGTATACCTGAAACATGTAGACTGTCATGCTGCCATAAAAGACGGGGTCTGGAAAATGCTGTACGGAAGCATGTTTTTCTACAACAGCATGAAATAACTGACTACGTGTACTTGCGTGCTGAAAAATTGAAAACTTGAGATTGAAAACGGTTAATATTTCATTTTAGTTAATTTTGCAGAAATAAAATATTATAAGCCTTTATATACACAATTTTTGCATAGTTTACATTTTTTTTAATGACAATTAAGCACAGTGCATCATACATACCTCCCTTTTTTTAATAATTTCTTTTTTTTATTATTTGAGTTTTATTATAATTAAAACAAAAATTGTTTTAGTTCTTTTTGTACATCAAGTCAAACTACATGAAAAAAGGAAATGTTGCTTTGGCAACTTGCTGAAATAAAATAAGCTTTTTTTTCATATTTTATTTCAGTTAACATTTATTTTACTTCACGTAACAAAAACGATTTTTATGGTTTTAGTTAGCTATAATAACCCTGGTACATACTAGTTGCATACTATTGCTATGCTAATAACTAGTACTTGTTGCATTACAATATAACTTAATTACATTAGTTGCATACAATTATGCAAGGTATATACTAGACACAGAACAATGTAAATAACGCGACTTGTACTGATTATGGTGTACTGCAACTTTTCTTTTTAATAATTCAAATTTTTAGTTTGTTTTTAATTCAAGTTTTTCTTGCTTCATTTTTCTTGTTCAGTTATTTTTTTATGTAAATTAATGTAATACAATTTTTATTTTATTAATCTGCATAAAGATAGTACAAAAAATACAGCAATTTAGTGTATAAATAGATTAAATTAATTTTAGATTTTTAGATTTGAAACTGAGAAAACCTTTTTATCACATTATAAATGTGAATTTAATTGGTATGGAAAAAGAAAACCACAGTGACTAAAAAAAAAGCCTTGTTGGGGTTGGACAAAATATGAGATTCTTTTTTTGGTCATTTGTAATATAAATTAGCGTAATACAATTTTTATTGTATTAAAATCTGCATAAAGTACAACAAATACTATTATTTAGTGTATAAATGCATGAATTTAGACAATTAACACTAATAAATAAAATAGTGATTTTTTTTTTCACATTACAAATGTGAATTTAACTGCTATGGGAAAAAATTCAAGAAATGTACAAAAAAAAAAAAAAACTTTACTCGGATTGGATTAAATATGGGATTCACTCAAAACAATCTTTCGAGGCTATTTTTTTCTTAGATTTTTAGTTTTTATAATTCATTTAATACTGTTTATAGAAAATATTTGTCAATGTTTGAATACATAATCTAAGATTTTGATCACAGCTAATGTTGTTTTTTATTTTGTTTCTACAGACTGATGGCCAACATTCAAAAGAAAAGAAGAAAAAGAAGAAAGCTGCAGGGAAGGAGGGAGGAGAGGAAAGTGTTGCATCCGACAGAGACAGCGGCCTCCAGATTTCCTCTCAGGTGGACGAGTATGAACACGACACGTCTGATGAGGAGGTAAGAATCTGTTCATCATCCAGACCAGGACAAGCTCTTCCCATGTCAGAACAATCAACATCTCATAACTCTGAGTCAGATTTAGTTTGAAAGCTGTTTTTCCACAGCTGTCCATGGCTGGGAGGGATTTAAAGACAACACTGCCTTTTAAAATGTACTGTGGTAAATTTAGTTTTCACCAAAATATCATAGTTACAATTAGGCCTGGGCGATAAAACGGTATCGATGTTTATCGACGGTACACCTTCTTCGATAACGATAGAAAAAATGTTCGATATAGCGCACGATATAGGCACGTGCTATGAGTGACGCAGACAGCACACACAAACACATGCTGAAATGAGTGCTGTGCCTGCCTGTGATGAGGAGATTGTAAATAAAGAATGATTAGTTGAATTTAAAATAAACATTTGCAATGTTAGGTGTGCGTCAGGGAGCGTCATTGGTGGCGCACGAGATGCGGTGATGTAAGTGACGTTGTTGCATTTTAATGTTTTGTTAGTCTAGCCCACGAGACGCGCCACTGCTGCATTATTCATTCAAAATATTAGAGAAATATAGAAGCTCAATACGGAGAAGATCTTGATTAGGTGAAAACCGGTTTTTATACAGTCTATGGTTAAAACCGAAACCAAGCCATTCACACAGAACACATATTCAGCGCATTTTTTAGACGGACAAATATGACTGCTGCACTCGCGTCTCACAGAAGAGATGTAGCCATGCAAAGTTAAAACAGTTTAAACTTTTAGAAAACATGTCACGAATTTGTGGAGGTTTATTCCTTTTCACTGCGTCTCATATGTTTTTAAATGCAATCTGTGTGAATGGCGCTTCGGCTCTTTGGATTAAGCAATGCATAAATGCTGTTTTGTTCATAATTGTTTATGCAATTTACGAAATTATATTTTATTTTTATGAGTTAATTTAGACGTAATGCACGTTTTTTTTATAGAGTTACTTCCGTGCGTTAACCATTTAAATGCGCTGCATTATTTTGTTCATTGCGCCCTCCTGTGGCCTCGGGAGACAAGACAAAAGTTTCCTTAAAACCTATTTAATCTGCATTTAAAACAAATTAGATATGTTTAATTTTTATTTTGTGTTTGATTGTTAAATAAATCAAACTTATTGATTGATTGTCTCAATAAATTGGGTTAATTTAAAAATACAGTGGTTAAATGTAAACATTTTTTTCTATTGCTCTTTGTTTTAAAAAAGGTTATAAAAAATGTCAATAATTATCGATACCGAACGATATGAAACATTATAGCCTTGATACATTTTTTGGCTATATCGCCCAGCCCTAGTTACAATGCTACAAAAACTACAAAACTGTGGTAATGTGATATTGGCCACCACTGCCATAACACAAAGTTTCTTCCATTGTTTGAAGGAGATCCCATGTTCATTTATTATGGTGGTGCAATAGTGATAATACCATTTTTGTAGGAAAAAAGTGTCTAATTTGACAAAGAAATTAGCTAGGTTTTTGGATTTAAAATATTTTGATATATTTTAAATGAGAAATATTTAAGATTCTGCACTTTAAGTAAAAAATGCTTTTTGGATAATTTCAAATTATGCTGAAAAACATAATCATTAGGTTTTGTTGATGTCAGATCCAGTGGTGCTGTAATTAAATGTGTCAATGCAGGTGTTCACTTAAATTTTCATGCAACTTCTAACATCACTTGTAATCAATTTGAAAAGAATAGTTCACTACTGGTCTCAGACTGTTGGATGTTCGATGTGTTTCTTCGTTTCAGGTCACTGAAAATCCATGGAAATGTTTTTTGTGCTCAACTCTTATTTCCATTAAATTCCAGTTTCCAGTTCAGCAAGTCTGAATATCACCATTGTGTCCAGGTGTTGGTGCACCTGCATCAGTCTGAATATCACCATTGTGTCCAGGTGTTGGTGCACCTGCCTCTGTTGCGATGTGTCCTTTGCATGCTGTCCTCCTATCATTTGTTTCCAGATGGCCATTTGACTTTCAACTCTTTTGACTTTTATTTGGATGCATAACAAATGCATCATTTGACTACTTAAGGGAATTTTGGACTCTTTATGAACAAACTGTGTGAAATACCAGCTTAATGTCACAAAAAAACTAAATGGCAGGAATGCGTAGTTTCACGTTTCGTGCACTTTCTTAGTTTGAGTGAGCTTTATTCAGGTTTCTTAATCTAGGTAATGACAGCTGAGGTCAAAGTCACACTTTAGTGTACCTTTAGAGGAATAGTTCACCCAAAAATGAAAAATTGTTGAAAATTTACTCTCAGGCCATCCGATATGTAGATGAGTTTGTTTCTTCATCAGAATAGATTTGGAGAAATTTAGCATTACATCACTTGCTCATCAGCGGATCTTCTGCAGTGAATGGGTGCCGTCAGAATGAGAGTCCAAGCAGCTGATGAAACATCACAATAATCTGCAAGTAACAAGTAATCCACACCACTCCAGTCCATCAATTAATGACTTGTGAAGCAAAAAGATGCTTGTTTGTAAAGATACAAATCCATTATTAATGCATTAGGAACCATCGCTTCTGTTCCATAGTCCATAAAAACTCTTCTTCCAGTGAAAAGGTCCATCCCCTGTTGTCCTCTCACATCAAAATTCACAAACATATTTGTTTAGAACTGTCTTAGACTGGTTTCTCTCAAAAACTGTGCCTGATCTGTGCATATTTCTCTCCTGATTCAGACAAGATTACCTTTTCACTGGAGAAAGCAATATTATGAATGGAGGCCTCGTATTTTAGCCGGAAGCAATTGTTCAAATTTTGAAAATCGTCTTAATGATGAATTTGTTCCTTACAAACATACAGTTTTCAGTTCACAAGATGTTAAAGGTAGGGTAGGCAATTATTATACAAATTATTATATGTATTATGCAAATACATCCTTTGACAGGCAGGTAGGACAGCCTATCGTAATGTTCGGACCGAATAATCTGATTGGTCGAACATTTTATGGTCCTACGCCTTCCACAGGCGATATAAATACATATAAATACTTAGTGATTGCTATCGGGATGTGAAGAGACTTTCAACCAGCATAACAAAAATGTTTTTGAACCAAATCACCTACCCTGCCTTTAATTGATGGTCTGGAGTCTTGCGGATTATTGTGATGTTTTTATCAGCTGTTTGGACTCTTATTCTGACGGCACCCGTTCACTGCAGAGGATCCATTGGTGAGCAAGTGATGTAATGCTAAATTACTCCAAATCTGTTCTGATGAAGAAACAAACTCATCTACATCTTGGATGGCTTGAGGGTGAGACAATTTTCAACAGATTTTCATTTTTGGGTGAACTATTCCTTTCAAGGAGTAATAATGGAAATCTATGATTGATGTTTCTTGAATGACATGACACTTAATAACTTCTGAAAGACAAGTAGACTAAAGATGATTTAAGTAAATCTAAATATAGCGGTGGCTTTTTCTGCTGCGTTTGCACAGGCATGATTACTTCATTGTTCCGTAGAGGGTAATATGATTAGTTGTGTAATGTTTCATGTAAAGGAAAAATATTTTTGTCCTGTTCCTCAGGCTGGAAGTGTCTGAACCGCAGTACTTGATACTGTTCCCTTATGCCTGTCAGACGTTACCACATTTCTGTAATGTCTCTGTTGGCTTTTTTGAGGGGAGGCCGTGATGCACCTCTGCAGTAAGGAGCTCTGTAACGTCTCATATTTACATGTAGGACCATTAAAGAATTCCTCTTCAGCTCTTTAATTTACATGCTCCATTGAAAACCGTTGAACCCTGGCACAATACGGTCTGGATAATTTGCCAGGCCATACAACCTAAACACAGCAGCCATCCAAAACTGTTCTTGGCAATCTGCTACCGACCAGGAATGTTTTGCAGAAGTGTTATTGTTCTTGGGTAGATCCCCGATTTCAGAGTGACTTTTTAATGCTCCTTCGTAGTCATTCAGAACACATCAGGAATGCTGACTACCATCATTTTGTTTGTAAAAGTTCACATTTTTGGCATTTCTCTGTCTTTGGAGGTTTCTAGTTCTTTTAGTTTAACGACAACATGAAATCAAAGTTGTGCGTATTTACTTTGTTCGTAAATGTCATTCGTATTATTGTGGACCATTTATCAGTGTTATTGTAAAAGAGAAAAAAGGGGGCTTCCTCATAGGAGTCAGTTTCAACAGTGATTTGTCTGTTGAACTCAATGAATTTGTTACAAAAGTGCTGGGGTTTTTTTTTTCATTAATTTAGAGATGCAACTTCATGGAGAGAGTTTTGCTATGCTGTAAATGTGGTTTTTACAGTTTTAAGTTTTCATATTTTAATCAAAATGTCAATATTTTTTACATGCAGTATTCATTCATTTTAGTCCTATACTATTATGTGTAAATAAGTTTAGTTCACAATAATGTGCAAAATGACAAACAAATACATTTTAACAAAATATTTGACAATTAAAACATTTATGAAGTCATTAAATATTAAATTGATATTTTAAAAGGGCATAAAAAGGGTTTAATGTGTACAACTACAAATTATGTGTAATAATGAAAACGTTGCTCATGAATCAGTTTCAGCAGTTATTTGTCTTGAAATTTATTATTGAAGTCAATTAAATTGTTACAAAAGCACCACATTTTGGATGAATTTAGAGGTGCAACTTCTTGGAGAGTATTTTACTGTGCTGTAATGTTAATTATGGTTATAGTCAGTCATAGTTTTCATATTTTGATGTGAATGTCCTTTAATCAGTATTTATCATTGTTATAAAAGTACAAATAAGGGATTCACTTGTACAACTACAGATCATGCGTAAGAATGGGAACGTTGCTCATAGGAGTCAGTTTAAGCAGTAATGTACTTGCAATGGTTTTACAGTAATTTTTATAGGTTTATATTTTAGTCATACTTATATTTTGATGTAAATGTCCATTAAATTGTCAGCATTTTGTTCATTTTAGTCTTAACACATTTTTTTTCTTGACTTTTTTGATCAACAAAAATAGCATTTACAGGATTACAAAATTGATGAAATTACAAAAACATTGTCAAACTCTAACATACTGTAACTTTAACCAAATATTTTAATGTTTTTTTTTTATCTAAAAACATTTCTTAACGATTATTAAATATTTTTTGCTTTGAAATTATACGCATAGTTGAAAACACTATAGATACAAGTGAATTGATTATTGCAGTATTGCTGCATCATGATGTACCAATAATTTTTAGTTTACTTGCATTGTACAAATTGCCGTTGGATTATTAGCACACTAAAACACAACATGCAGTTTGCACTGTAAAATCCTGTCTGTTAAGTTGTGTTCATGGCTTTTAAATGTACTTGAAGTTCATCCTCTTTACATCACTGCTGCTAAAAATATTAAAACTGGCTGAAACTAACTAGTCAACCAGGATAATAGAAACAGTCTACTAGTCTTCGACAAACGACTAGACAACTATTCTAGCATCCTGGACCTTTTCCTTATCCCACTGGTTAAGATAAAGTCCCACCCTACATTCACTATTGAATGTTAAATACATTGCTAATAGTATTTAACATCTACAGGTGGCTCCTCTCTTATAATCTGCACTCATTTCAGGTCGTTCAGTTGTCTCAGATGGAGATGAGAAGGTGTGAATCTCATTAGCTTGTCAGTCTTGTCTTTTACTTCTCGTCTCGTGGGCCTGATCTCTGCAGTGTTGTCAGACGTCTCTGCGTGCGCCGTACAGATCGGCGGTGGTCCCGTGGACATTTGGCGTACGCTAAATTAGCCCCCCTTGTCGGGAGACGGCAGATTGGGTTGCTTCTCCATCCCTTCGCAGCTCTCAGCACAAGTTGTCTACAAATAAAACTCCAGACTTCTAAATCCCCTGTTTTTCATCCTCACGTCCCCCCTTTGTAATAAAGGGCTATTTCCTGTTAGCCGAGTGAAGAGGGAATACGCAAGAGTGCAGCGTCTGTCCGAGACCGAGCCGGCAGGAAGGGGCTTTTCCCCCGCAATGGCTTTTCCATGTGCTCTTCGAGATGAATGAAGACACATTGTGGAATTAAGGGGAAAAGGGGCTCTGGCTCACGGCCGCAACTTCAGCTTCCTGCCGCCAAGCAGCTACCGCTCTCAAAGACTGAGACCCTGCACAGTAGCCTCGAAAGATGTGTGTGTTTTTAGTGTGCAACAGGAGGTAAAGCGGGTACATTGATAGGAAATTTGTGATAAAACCAGATAGACCATGATGTCATTTAACCCGATGTCCTTTTATTTTTGGTGATCATGGATGGACAGGAAGTGTTCGTAAGCTTGATATCGACACATGACCAGATTGGTTCCAGTAGTATTTAGAAGCTTTAAGATTAGAGCTCAATCTATCTATCTATCTATCTGTCTGTCTGTATCTATCTTTCTATCTATTCTATCGTTCTATCTGTCGTTCTATCGTTCCATCTATCATTCTATCTATCGTTCTATCTGTCTACTAAACTAAAATTAGTTATGTGAATATCTTTGAGTTTTAGTTCTACTTTAAATTTAATTTCAAATTGCAGTTCTTCACCCAGTTTGCAACTTTTTGAATTGGAAATTAAGTCATTCTCAGTTTAATTCTGAATGACACACAGCCCTGGTTTTAATGTTTTCATAGTGTTAAATTTGCCTTTTCAGAAAGTCATTTTGCTATCTGCCCATAGAGGGTGCTGTTTCTGCTATCTGCTTGGCAGTCACACGGCTGAAATCTTATTTCCAGTGTGCGGTAAGCCATGGATGAGTGATTCTCTTTTGAGGTTTTTCAGAACGGCCCTCTCTCTGGGCTCTAACGTAAAGCTCTAGTGACAGGTAGCGGATCGAGGTCAGGTCTGCTAATCACATCGACTGACTGATTCCAGATTCCGGTCCAGTGACCCACTGAGGAGCTGTCATGAGTGGAGGAAACTTTACATCCTTTGCAGTCTTGGTAGAATCAGGCACGTTCCAAAACTTTCGCTGACCTCAGTGGTTGCATGGCAACTGTTTTGTTTTAATTGGGAGGTTTTATTTAGAGCCAGATATTTGCATATGTGGTTGGGCTTATAATGCGAGACGCTTGCTGTAGCTAAAGGACATGGGTGAGCATTTGATGGATCTAGTTAGCGATTTCCTCCAGTCCCAAATGATGTCAGAGTAATTACACGTTGAAGAGATTTTGCGGTGTAGAGAGTTTCTTCAGGTGGTCAAATCTCACTCAGGAAGGTAAGGGCTGGCTTTGTCATTTCCACCCAGAGATTTAAGAAAGATTTCAGCCCACGCCGTCTGAAGAAAAGAGCCCTGTTTGCTTTCCCGTACAAAGTAAAACAAACACAACCTGTAATGCCGACTGGTCAGGTGTCCAGATTGCTCCAGAGTTAAGAGGGAACCCAGCCTCCCCCTCCGGGGATCTGTGCCACCCACTCCTCGGAAATATGAAATGTGTCGAATCCGAGACGCGGTGCACATGCCTCGGGGTGAATTTTATTTGCGTTGCTCTCTAAATTTTGGTAATCCCAAAGTTTAATTTCATGATTGGGCCATTTCCAAATGGCAGACTGATGAGTTCCAGATGGGATCTCAAATGATTGCGGTCAATCTGATGGCAAGGAAAAAAGCTTACATTTTAGCAGTTCTGGGCTCTTAAAGTCTAATTTAGGGAAGGGACACTAAAGCTGTAATTTTTTTTTTTTTCTGATAAAAGTTGCGATTGCAATTGAAAATGCATTTTTTTTCAATTCCAGGTTTACTGTGCTTGTCTGTATAGGGCTGTACAATTTGGCCAAAATGATGCAATTATAAATCAGTATGGCTAAAATAAATACATAAATAATGCAATATTACCGTATTGGCCCGAATATAAGACGACCCACGAACAGCTTGTAACACTCCAAAGAGAAAGGAAAACTTGAAATCGCATCATATGACCCCTTTAACTCGCAATCTTTACAACACGCATTACATTACGTATTTCATGGCACACTCGTTTTATGCGTATTTGGCGCCACCTATTGTTGTGGGTGTATTATTGACATGTCAAAGTCTAGACCCTGAATATAAGACGACGCGTTTTTTCAGATGTATTTCCAAGAAAAAAACATCGTCTTATATTCGGGTCAATACGGTAATATTATTTACTACTACTGCTAATAATAATAATAACAATTAGTATTAGTATTATTATTAGTACTTCGACTAAAAAACTATTAAAAAAAAAATCTAATTTTAAACTCTGAAATTACAATACTAATATTTAATTTCTTAACTTTCAAATGTCAAACCATCAAACCTTTATTTTGATGCAAAGCCACAGAGAGCCGTTAAATTGTCTCTTTGGTCGATAAGTACTTTTTATTACATGTTTGGGAAGATGGTTGGTATATGATGAGTTTCCAAATGCACATTGAGTTGACCCAAACTCAGAGAAGATGCAGAGATGGAGTTTGTGTGGAGCAATGAACCGAGACACTGAAAACACTGGTGGATCTTGAGCTGCTCATGTGTAAATGAACACAGTGCCGTGCGTCACTCTGAAACATGCAGCACGTACATTTATTTAATTAAAATGCAGCCTTTGTGATTTGAAAATCATACTGAAACACATTGCGATTTCAGTTTTATTTCAGGTTAATCATGCAGCCCTAGAAGAAACCCCATTTACCTCCCCCTTCATTACTAGGATTGGCAGCCTTTCTATGTCACTACATGTAAAAGTTGCAGCACAGCATGATATGACCCAGTGTTCCTCAGCTGAGGAAAACTGTCTACCTTTACCAATGTTATTTTCTTTTCCTTTGTCTTTCCATTGGAGGCTCCCATTTTGATAGGCGCTGAAAGGTTTCAAGACTCTCGGTGGAGGAAGAGATTTTTATTATCGGCCATCATTACCGCTTTCCCATTGTCTCTGAATACCTGAATATCTGTTCCACTCAGCTTGTATGTACATTTGGAGAGCAGCGACCGTCTACAGAGCACCAAGATTGAAATGGTTGAAAAGGTCCTGGATACTCAAAGCTAATCAAAGCCGTCAACGCACTTCTCCTGGACAACGTTTCTTTCACAAAATTCGGCATCCCAAGCGGACGTGGGGAAGGTCCTGGCTCTCTGTTCAAGCAGCAAATTCACATCAATTTATGAAACAGGAACCAGGGGGGTCGTATCCATTCACCCTTGGCAGCCCAGCACCAGTTGAGGCCTGAACTCACCTCCACCTTTGACCCTAAGTGTTCTGCAGAGCGTTCGGCACCTCTCATTGCTCCTAAGTTACAGTCTGCTTGCCAAGTGAAATGAGAACCTTGCTTGGTCAATATCCCATTCACTTTCTTTGCATTGTTACTACCAAACCAGCTTGTAAAATGAACCCGAATAGCAGAAAGGCTACTTAACACTGAAAACCCTGAAAAAAAAATGTTTGCATATGTGTTTTTGTTGAGTTTCATTTGAAACATCAGGCTTTTATGACTTACATAGCATGAACAGAATATGAAGAAGGATGTTATGGAGCTCATATTCTATTTAAATCCAAACTGACTAAAAATATGCCATTTGATACGAATTATATTATTTTTATGGCCAAAAAGAAAGATGAAATTCTGATAGCTTGTAATTTAAATCAATGATCTTTATAATAGTATAGCAGACTATTTACATAATGCATATAAATATTAGTTTTCACACAATAGGTCTTAGTAAGATGATATTTAAATGCTTAGTTTTAAGCTCAAAGCTCTGTAGTTTCAAAACATATAATACAATACAATGGTGATTGAGAGATAAACAAATAAATGTTCCTCAAAAGCCTGATGTATGATATTAGATACTAGGGCTGCCCCTGCCGAAAGATTTCTCTAGTACGCTCTTAACATCAGTCAGTCAAGCGTTATAATATGATATTATGATAATCAAGCATTATTTAATGATAGAACTTTAGTAATTAGAATTAAAACTTGGTAACCATGTATGAATGCATATTTGTCATTTTAGCTGAACTTAGGACTGGTGGTGGTGTTTAAGATAATGTTAGTCATTCAGTGTTTCTGTAAAAAAAGGGAAAAAACTAACAATAATACTGATAAGATAATAATAATAATACTACGACTAATAACAATATAAAACGCACTAAGGATTAATGAGCTGCTGGGCTCATGAATATTAATCACGTTGTCTGCGTTCGCTGGAACTGATTTGCTGAAATCAAAACAGGGATGGTAATAGATGAGCACCAGCCAATGAGACTGCCTTTCGCGCATTAGTTCCGCCCACTACTGGAGAATGCTTGTTTTTAAAAGCTGGAGTATTCCAAATGAACTCCGTTATTTTGACAGGAAATACAACAAAGAATATCATTTACAATGTAGCGTGTCAATTCTGTATGGTATATAAGACTCTCTCGCACTCTCTCTCATTCTTTGCATGTGTGTGAGAAACGGTGCTCTCAGCAAAGTGACAGTGAGTTGTGCGCCTTCACACTAGACGTTTACGGGACGTCAAATACAGGTACGCTGCGAATCTATTGAGGTGAATTGAAAAATAGCACAGATCGCTTGACGGAGAGTGAAACTCTGAAGCGCTCAGTCAGAGTGTTCGGCGAGTGAAAATATATTTGTGCTAAACTTATACTTAGCCTCCAGCTCACACACTGGGGAGTAAAATCTAAGAATTTATTAGCCAATGGCTAATGTTAGACATCATTTAGTCACCCAGAGTGAAGATTTAGTCGCATATGCGAGTGATTTACTCACATCGTAGAGGGTTATTCTCATTTGAGCCATTAGTCAACTAATTGTACATTTTTATTAATTTAATTGCTTAAATATGTACTTGGGGTGGGCTTTAATATAGAGCGATACTGTAGTAGTAGATTGTGCAAAACAGGTTTTTCAGCAAAGTTTTGGTCATGTTGAGGTCTTAGAAATTTGTGTATCAAATATGATCCAGTAGGCTTTATAGAGTTAAAATGAAGTCCTAGAAGTTTTTAGCCACCATTTCCACCAAAACTTGCACCGTAGACCTTTGACCTCTTCCAGTATCTGTACCTTGTTGGCCCGAGGTGTTTTCTTGCACCATAGCTGTATTCTGTTCTCGAGTTCTTGTTAAAAGCACCGTCGACGTCTGTTGTTCGTGTAGTTTCTATACTTCTCTTTGTCTTTCCCCCCAGCACGCCATTCGCTTGGGCGTTTCAGGGAAGAGAATGATTAATATGTTTTTTGCTCCGGCAGACACATGCATGGATTTTTACGAAAGCGTCTGCGCTATTAAAGATTTTTGAGTTTTCTCAACTTTTTGTTGTATAAACTGAAAACAACAAGTTGAAAAAACTCAAAAATCTGCTGAAGCTTGTTGCCTTAAACTTAAGTTTTCTCAACTTTTTATTTTTAATTTCAACGTTTATTCTCCTTTTCTAGTCCCGTGCAAAGCATACTAGGAACCAGAAATCCAATTCCTAATTTTCAAACAATTTCATTAAGTTGCTACAAAAAGAAAAAAGAAAAAAAAAGTCAACAGAACTCATCAAATTAATGCTCGCAGTTTAAAATGTTTAATTAAATCAATACATTTTTAACTGCATTTATTTGTTGTAATAAGTCCCTGAATTATTTTAATCATGATGGAAATAGGACAGGAAGTGATAGGAAAATTAAAATGCGATTAAAGTAAACTTGCATGAGCACCAGAGCTAAATAAGTTTGTATACATGTGCTAACAGCTATGCTGTGATTAACTTTGTTAATGCTCGAGTCTTAAGTTTTTCTTGAAGCTGCTAGTTTAGATGATTTTTGTATGTTTTTATCTTAGCAATCAAAGGCTAAACTGTAAGAAAATTAAGTTGTAAATAAAACAAAGATTATTGAAAAAAATACTATTTAAGTCTTTCTTCACAATTGACTTCAGAATTTACTTGCTGTTTCTGTAATTATATGTGCAATTTACTGGCAGTTTATGAATGAAAATTGTTTTGAAGGAAATCCTACACCAAATTTTAGTCTAAAAGCTATTTTTATCAAAATTTTTGAGACATTTTAGGTCTAAATCATGGCAGAACAAACATTAAAGGAGAATTAATTAATACCAGTTAAATTAAATCTGTTCGCCATATATCCAGTCTCTTCAGGAAATTTGGACTAAACCGCTCAATTCATCTGGATTTCATTAAAAAATATCTTCATTTGTGTTCTGAAGATGAATGAAAGTCTTGCAGGTTTGGAAGGGCATGAGGTTGAGTAAATGATGGTAATTTTCATTTTTGGGTGAACTTTCCCTTTAAGTTTGCAGTCTTGTACCTTTGTCATTTCCTCAATTTTTAACTCCTTTTTTTTTTTTTGCTTCAAACTAAAGTTTGTAACGTTGTGATTCACCTTGTACCTAGTGAGCTATAACTCTTTAACAAAGACTTTTTAAAAATCCCTATGAGGGGCAAACATGAATGGGTGAAATACTTTTGGGCCACTGAAAATGTGGCCTGGCACTGTTGCACCCTATTGAGCTTAATTTCTATTTAACCCATAATATTCCTTTAAAGTTAGTAACTAGCTACCTGAAGTTGTTACCGCCACAGTGTTACGAGAATGCCAGTTAAGTATTTGAAAATGCATTTGCGTAGAGTACAGTGTTGTGAGTTGTCAGAAAATAGACGAAAATGATATCGATCAACAAACGCTCAGCACTCGTCCGGACTTTTGTCCAAAGACTCCGGGATGGATTGAAAAGTCTTGGTTGTCTTCTAAGGATGAAGTGATTTCCAAACTGTTCCTGTCTGAGAACACAAAGGTCTTCTTTCAGCCCAGCGCACTCCGCTGAAATCAATAGGCTGATAAAATTGACAGATCGCCTGTAAATTATGTGGAATCTTGGCTATGGGGAGGAGGCGCTCTGGTAAATCGCGTGCCGGTCAGACAGAGCAAACGGGACCCCAGGCTGCAGTCCGTTGGACTCTTGCAGGTGTGTGGAGGTTGGGGGTAGGCGTTGGAAAGCTGGCTTTTTTTTTCTTCGAGAGCAGCCAAAGTAGCCACCTGTCGTTCCACAGTTTTTAGGACTTCCTTTTCATCCGGTCTTCAGCACAATTCCCAGTTGGGTCAGCATGCATCCTGCCAGAAGGCCTGATTGAAACCAACTGCCAGCGGGAGCTGCCTCAGGAACTCAAGGCGAGGACATGAATGGAGATATGGAGAACGGCGTGCACTGGCTGTTTACCTCAAATACAGGAAGGAGATGAACTAAACTTCTCAAAATCCTACAACTACAACTCCGTCCCAAAACCTAGTTAGCTCCCTATTGTGTACTTCCTACACCCGGACAGCATCCTAAACGAAACATCCTAAGTGATTGATTTGGAGCGCTCAATGTAGGCAGCAACCTTGTGTTTCGTACAAATAGTGACTCGCACAAAACAAACGTTGAATCAAAATATTTCTTTCTAAAGTTACTTTTTGTAGTGTTTATTCAATGCAATGAATTCAGACAGAATTCATGTGCAATTATTTAGCGATTAATTAATCAGCATATCATGTAATTAATTCATACAAATTTAAAATAGCTTTACAGCCCTATTTTTTATGTTCAGTTTGTGGAAAGGAGTTCAGTTAGAAGGTAATACCCAGCTTAATTTAGACGTTAGAAGCTCATGTAGTTATAAGGCCTGAAGAGGTTCATGTGGAATCATACAGGAGAGAGAGAAGCCAGTCAGTTGAGTTTGTGGCAAAACCTTTTACAGTGCTTAAATATTGTTTTGTCTTTTACTGCTTATGGTAATTTGTACTTCGTAGAACTGAAATGAGATTCATTACAAGATTATTCGTTAAAACATTTCAAAATGCACCTGCATTGTTGTGCATTTTGTGACTTTCAGTCGAAGAAAATTTTCCAGTCATATATTTTGTGATTGAAGATTTCTTAAAAATAGTGTTAAAATATTGTCTCGTCTCATCCTTGTGAACCCAATATCGTGTATCGTCACACCCTTAAAGGGATAGTTCACCCAAAAATGAAATATATATATATATATATATATATATATATATATTTCTATTTGAATATATTTTAAAATGTATTTTATTCTTATGATGGCAAAGCTGAATTTTAAGCAGCCATTAGTCTTCAGTGTCACATCCTTCAGAAATCATTCTAAAACATTTATAAGTCGTAATGTTTCCAAACTTTTGACAGTATACATATTATTTTATAGTCATATTGATATGTATAATCATAACATTTAAAGAAAAAAAATCTAGATTTTTATCAGAACAATTACAATTATATTTTTCCTCTGCAGATGAAAGTCACACAGGTTTAAAATGACTTGAGGTTTAGTAAATGATGTGAGAATGTTTATTTTTGGATGAACTGTCCCTTTAAATTGTGCTCAAAATGCTCCATGTGTAGCACCCTAGGCTTCAGAACAGAGCATTTATCTCTTATTTTAGCAGAAAAAAAATTTCCGCATTGTGTTAAAGGTGCTTGATGCATGTTTTTGCACAATGAAGGGGGAAAAACAACTAAAGGAAAAAAAGAAATATGGCCCGTTACTAACTTGGCGTTTAGCATCTCTCCTCGGGTTCTGACATAGATGCCCTTAGTCAGACTTTCTCTGGGCCTGTCCTCAAATTTTAAAATGAAAATATGCTACTGCAACCATACAGGCAAACGGGTCTTCGTGGCTTGTAGGACAGCATAAGGAAAAAATGCTCCCTGGGATGTTTTGGTTAATGATATAAAGGAAAAGTCAAGCGCTTTGCTCTCATGGATTTGATTCGATGGCTTTCTCTTCTGTTATACGACCAGACTTGTCATGTAGAAAAGCTTCAGGGCCTCATTAGATATTTAATTTTCAATAAATAATGACTTTCTCTGAATGATGTACCGGATGCTCTGAGGCCAGGTGGGAAACCCATTTGAAATCTATGTTGCCAGAATGCAAACTTTCCACATGCGTCCTCCAAGGTTAAAGCCCCATGTGTGAAGATCTGCAGATTATTTATTTATCGGGGCGGTGGGGTGGTTTTTTGCCATAGGTAATGAGCGTTTGACCTTTAGACGACCTCTTTCGTGGTTTTGCTATTTTAGAAATAATGATGGGATTTATTTTTATGGCCTTGGTTCTGTATAAGTTGGAAATTAAAAGTGGGGTCTACAGCTGCAGGTCTGTCAGGTGAGTGGATCTGTTCCTTCCGGCCGTCTGCATGGCACTGTCTTCATTGGGTAAGGCGGATGGGACGGGACGGGTCGGGACAGCAGCGCTCTGATGCTGAACAGACGAGAATCAGGCCTGTGCAGCTGTCATCTGTTAGCCATCCTCCAGACGGTCCCGCGAGACCCGGGGGAGGCTGGATTATTACCCCCACATCCAGCCTTTCATGGAAAGAACTGCAGATGCTCTGGTCATTGGGCTGCTCTGTTTTGAAACTGTTTAGGCCAGTAATGAGGGGGACAATGTGTTTTCAGGATTCGTTTGCGTTTGCTTCCAATTTGTAACTTGACATCGGTGAATGTGTGGTGTAGAGTAGATATCTATGCTTATTTGAAGCGAATAGCAATATGAGTTTAACATCTCTTGTTTACTGTATAAAAGTGGCCCATTTCATGGTATTAAACTTGCAGTAGTTAAATATCGGCATGATTGAATGATAAAAATTACTAAAAAAAATATATATATATGAAATTATGCTTTTTTTATGGTTGTGTGTGTGTGTGTGTGTGTATTAAGTTTATCAGCATTGGTCATGTAGAATTCATGTGTTAATTTGACACTTCTCAGTTATTTTACACATTTCATTCCTTTTAATATAATATTTCCAAATGTTTTTGTTCAAGTTTAATATCTTTTCCATTTAGTTGTCCGTAGTGATTTATTCTACAGTCTATGACATTTGGAGCTCTAGTAATTGCATTTTCATGAGCAACTAGAATGGGTAGTTTTCTTTTTTCTTAGATCAGACATTATATTTGAATGCATTGTCATTGCTGATTACTTCCTTTGTCATTGTTATTCTTCTGTATGAGTGTTGATGTCTATAGTAGCTGGATGTGAAGCCTGCGTCAGACACACAGGTAACCGGGTTCATGTGTGTCGATATGGAGCTGTTCTGTGAGATATGAGGGGATGACAGAATGACAGACCGGGGTGAACAGAGGGGTAAGACTCAGCGGGATGCTGCCTAATGCTTTGCTTTTTGTCTTGCATACCTCCACAGCCCCATCAGTAAAGATCAAGTACCGCTTCATTGACACCAGACTAGTTTGATTTACTTTTAAACTAAAAACAATCGATAATATAGTTGAAAAACAATCTGCTCTCGGCTCTCCAATTAATGACACACCAGAGCTTGTATGTCTCGTTGCAAGTTTTTGCCATTCTTGCACCAAATCATGGAGATTTATTTATAAATGAAATCCAGATGGGGCATTTAACAAAAGTAAAATAATTAGCTGTTTTTGCAATGGTCGAATTGAAATATCACTGAAGCTCAGTATGAAATATCATCACCCGTGAGAAGCTCTTCTGTGTATATGTATTTTTTTCTTAAGAAGCAGTTGAATGTTTTAGACATTAACTACAAAAGCAATCACAAGATTAATTGCAATTATTATGATATTAACCTAATGTCAAAAGATTAAAATAAAGCTATCTCTCTTGTTCTTTATTTTGTTATTTTATTAGTTTAACAAAGCAGAGTCTCGGTTTAGTTACCTGAGAGGAGAGATGAAGTGACTTTAGTTTGACGAGCAGATGTGGAGGTTGTTGATACGCGAGTCGAGACGCTAAAGACCAAGACAAAATTTGTCCGAACTTCCTCTCAACCTTTTTTGGCGCTGTCAGGGGTGGACACTGCCAGGACCGCTGCCAAAAGCTTTACCTGCGAATCCCATCTGCGCTACCACACAGAACAGCTGTCTGTCTGACAGGCCTCACTTCCTGTGCCGTCCACCTCGGTTCGGTCGTCTGTTTCAGCTCACACTTCCTCCTGTCCTCTGATTTGAGCAACCATTGTAACAAGCATTGTAACTTCTTTGCACTTTTTGTAAGGTAATGAAGGTAATGACTAGGTTTTTATATATTTAAAGAGAGCGAGAGAGAGAGATGAATGTGTGTGTGTTAGGGCTGGGTAAAAAATATCGATATCTCGATTTTAATCGATACTGTATAAAAGTGGCCCATTTCATGGTATTAAACTTGCAGTAGTTAAATATCGGCATGATTGAATGATAAAAATTACTAAAAAATATATATATATATGAAATTATGCTTTTTTTATGGTTATAGGAAACATACCTTCATACAAGATTCTTTGGGTACTGGTTGTGCAGAGGTATAATTCAGACACTTCTTAGCAGATTAATCAACTCATAACTAATAATTTTAAGATTATTGCATTGGCTCATAATGGTGTCCGTTCGGGAACAGAGTTGATGGTTCCCCTTGTGTCCTTTCCAAAATATACAGACAGTCTCGCCAATGAATAAACAGTTTTGGTTTTCAACTTTTTTTTTCTGAATTGAGTAAATGGTGTAGACTTTATTTCTTTTTCACACTTCGCACGGTGTTATTCACATTTGCTGCCATGTATATAACATTAAATGTATATTGAATATTAAAAATATACTAAATATAAAATATTTTTGTCTGTATGTTTTTATATGTAAACTAGATATTCAAAGTATATTAAAATATACAAATATTATATTTTATTTATAATTTACATACATTTTATATATTTATAATTGTATATATATATTTTAATATTTATATATATTTATATATTTATTAATGGAGCTGTCAGGAGTGGACACTGCCAGGACCACTGCCAAAAGCTTTACCTGCGAATCCCATCTGCGCTACCACACAGAACAGCTGTCTGTCTGACAGGCCTCACTTCCTGTGCCGTCCACCTCGGTTCGGTCGTCTGTTTCAGCTCACACTTCCTCCTGTCCTCTGATTTGAGCAACCATTGTAACAAGCATTGTAACTTCTTTGCACTTTTTGTAAGGTAATGAAGGTAATGACTAGGTTTTTATATATTTAAAGAGAGCGAGAGAGAGAGATGAATGTGAGTGTGTTAGGGCTGGGTAAAAAATATCGATATCTCGATTTTAATCGATTCTCATTTTTACGGAACGATCGTTTCTTAAATCCCAAGAATCGATTAGTCTAGTTTTCAGTTAATGGACGGAACATTGAAGGACACTTCCCATCCAATATATCGCAATAAGCATTGTGCTTTGGTACTTTTAATATGAAACAAAGACTCAGATTTCAAATTCTGTTCATTGTATTGCAGTATTCCAACAATAAATGCAGTTTTGGCACTGTTTAATGTAAAGTGACAGATCACTGTAGCGCCTCAGTTCACAGCGTAGCACACGTGAACTGATCATCTCCTCCACATTAATACCAGTTTCAGCACAAAATAATCATGACTAAACATCCGAAAGTTAAGTTAAAAGAATGAGTATAACTTTACAATCCGTATCCTGTCTCATGTAATCGCTCAATCAGTGTTTCAGCCGCGCAAAGACATCAATATGGGCTTGTAAACAATGTCACGTAACGTCACATTTACCTCAGAAAAAACGTATTCGGTGACCATAAACTCATTAATCATATAGAAAAATAAACTGTAGAGAGTGGCATTTTGCTAAATATATGCACCATATAACATATTCATTGTAACCTTTACTGTTCTTCAATGTTTAATTTATGTTTGAATAAATCCATCAAGTTTTTATGACAACCACCATTTAAATGTTTATATATTTTTTTTTAAACGAATTGAAGTAGAAATATTATGTAATTGTAACTTTGTTATTTTAAAAACTTCATTAAGTGTAATTTTAGCAGTTGTACTACAAATCAGTAAATTTTAATCTTCAGTATTATAGTAATGTACCAACTGTGACTCATGTATATTTTACAGCATTAGTTGAGAGATTTTTTTTCCTTAAGAAAATTTGGCATGTACTGTTACTGTACCTGATATATATCCAAAATAATCAATATTGAATTGAATCGAATCGAATTGGTAATCGAATCGAATCGCAAGCTTGTGAATGAGAATCGAATCGTGAAATTTGTCAAAACCCAGCCCTAGTGTGTGTGTGTATGTAGATAGATAGATTTAAAATAAGGCAAAACAAGCCAAAACGACAAAAAAATTCTAAATATTTCTTATGTCAATTCACACCCTCAACCAGGATTCTTACTGTCTTGGTAAAATCTTATAATTCCATGGGCATTTTTATAATTTATATATATATATATATATATTCATAAGCTCTAAAATCTTTTATATGGTAGAAATTGTGAGTATATATACTTACCCAGTGCATCTAGAGTCAGAAATTTTGAGAATCACTGCAGTAGTGTTTTTGCAAGTTTTAGTTGATAACATTGAATAAACCTGAAGTATCATGTCTGAGTTTGTGAAATATAAGACTATGTAAGTGTCTCTAGATGTGTTTGCATTTCTTAACCTAATTAAACACAGAAAGAGAATGTGAAATTAAATATTTAGTCTTCAAGGACTCGTGATGAGAGATAATCTACAGAGATGATCAAATGAATGTGTTGATCTTTATCTGGAGGGACTGTTTTTGTAGCTGTTTTGAGGTTTTGGCCAAATTACAGGATGGTTGGATAACAAATATATCCAGATGCCTTTGTGACATGATATTGAGTCATACTAGAAATAAACGCTGGTGGTTTTCACTCTGTTTGTTCAGTATTTTTTTAATTTAAAACAATGAAGAATATAAGCAATTTGCCGTTTCATACATACAGTATACTGCATTTATTGAATTTATTGCATTTTCATAGTCAGGCTAAGTGTCTTTCATGTTTTTGTAAGAAATAACGTGCCACATGTCAGTTTGCATCTATTCATGTCTTCAATGAGCACCATCCCAATATCCTCTTTGATTTTGAATATAGGAAGATGTTCCATCATTGTTTTGATTTGCAAAGCTGGGCTCCGTATGTTGTGTCTCCTGGGGAAGTGATGTGATCATTTGCAGCCTTGTAAATGCAGTCCTCTTATTGAGATAGTCTTTGGCGAGAATAGCATTACCTAAACTCCCTGTGGTCAAAGATAAACATTTGGTTTAGCTTGGTGTAGTCTGTGGTGGGATGTTCAGCTCTTGAGTAATCAAGTCGCTGCAGTCTGGTCTTTTTCCAGTCATACGTTTTTTGTTTTTTTTTCTCCAATAAAATGCTCCAGTCCAACGGCGATTTACAAATAATTAAATATGAATTGATATTTGCATATATATACACCACAACATTGCGTTTTGCAGTCATCAGCTTTTGTACATTGGTGATGATGATATTTTGTAAATCCATTCACGTCGTGGCTTAACTCCTCAGAGCCGATTTTCTCTCTCTGTCTTTGGTCTGAAATGAAAGAAAATAATTGATTAGTTATGAACAATGTCAGGTCCAACTATTTTTTTTGTTCTTATTTTTAATTCAATTTTTTTGTTAATTTTTGTTAAAAAATATTTTTAATATTTGTATTTATTTATTTATTTACATTAAATTATATTATATTTATTTATGTTTTTAAATGATTATTTAATATCCATTTATTTTCATATAAATGTATTAAACATTTATTTACATTTTTACATTAAAGTTTATTTGTTTAGGTGATGCTTTTATCCGGAATTTTACACGTTTATTGATTTTCAGTTTTTAAGGAGTTGTTGACTCTTGATTGTTGCCGTTTGGCATTAATGCGCCTGCTGTTTTTATCCTATCACCTTTCCATTTGCGGTAGCATACACACACACCTGGCTCACATTTCCCAGTTTGCTTTGCTTAGAACAGGAGCAGATGAAATGCCATCGTTCCTGCGGCCCCCATCTGATGTAGGTGGAGTTCCTAGTCAAAACACTCAACCTTAACTGATGAAGTCAGACAGAATCCCATTTGAAAATAACCCTGACCCTCAACGTTCTCCTTTCTTTCTTTTTTCTTTCCTTCTTTTTTTTCTCACTCCTATTTTTTTCCCCAGCCCCTCCTTTAAGTTCAGTGCCACTTTAAAGTCACCAGCGCTCTGACTCCAGGGATCACTTATGGCCAAACTAATAGGATTTTGCCTACATTTGCTTTTCATATCCTGTCTAACACACCGTAAAGAAATTATTATTGCTGGAGCTTACGTCCAAATGCCCAGATTGATCGTACGCTCCCCTTGGTCTGAAGTCCTTTATAAACACATTATTTCCAAGTACTTTGAGGCAGGAAACAAATCACAGCAAATTCTCAAATATCTTTATATCAATAAATTAATGTTCACCTCCTTTTTTTCCCCTTTCAAGCAGCTACGGTTCTCTTAACACAAATATTTGGCTTCACCTTAGGTTGATGTTTAACATTGACAGCTTTCTAAAGATCACAATGAGACGGTGTGTGTGTGCATGCATGTGTTTAGACGTGTAACTTTAGCCTCTCGGTGGTGACAGGACGGGTAGATTATTAAAACCAGTCTTGTGTTTGAGCTAATCCCAATATATGAGTTTTGCACCCTTTGAATGCGCCATATACACTCTTTTGATTGTTTTTATAGTGTTTGGGAGTATTTGCACAGACCTTTTCACTGCTGCCTACAAGCGTAAATGCTAGTTTTCCTTCATTTATGGTTATGAAGCGTACCGCCCCACCTGTGGTAAAGGATGACCCAATTCCAGCCCAACATTAATTCATGTGGCTTCACTTTCCAGAAGGTATTGAAGTATTCACATTTGGCGGTTTTATAAGATCCCGCTTTTGGCCAAATCTTTCAGGACACATTCGAATGAAATGGCAGTTTACGGAGAGAAAAATGTTGGCTCTTTAACATGCGCTGCTAACACTTCAAATAATTTCATATTGTGTCAAATGTTCGGGCTCCCGTTAGAGCGAAAGTCTCTAAACTCTTCCATATGCTCGTAATGAGAGAAGTCTCGATAATTATGCAGAAAATATGACCTACGTTACTTTTTATTCTGTTACCATCTGAGCAGATGCCATAACTGTGAGGAAGACATCCCATCTGCCTCAAAAAAGACTTTTCCTGAGTGATCCAGTCTGGTTATGCAATCTATCCAAACCTATGTCCTCACCTGCAAGAAACCAAACGTCCGCCACTAATGACTAGTGTGGTTTAGCCAAACGGACAGAGCAAGATGGTGTCAAAACACAAAAATAGGGGGAATTTCTTACTCTGTCATATTTGTGGTACAGCCATGTGGATATAGTGATGTAGAAAATAGAAGTTACGAGTGAGTGTGTGCGTGTGCAAATATCAAGAAGCAGTCCAAGATGAAAATAAATACAGATAAACCCACCAGATGCATCAAAAGCTGGAAAATGTTTAGGGTAAAATCGATCATTTTTATATAGACACAAATCTGTTTGAGTCTTGAATGTCTTAGCAGGCAAAAGTAGCAGTTTTGTGCCGCACGACTGTCTGCGTTTGATTTAAACGTCCATTTCGCTCGTTCACTGGAGAATCTCGAAGCAGCTGTCTGTTTTGTGTCAGCTTACAGACGCTTAACTTTGGCTAAAACCCGAACATTTGAATTCAGTTATACCTCCATGTATTTCCCCTTGGTTTGTGTGTTCTTTATTTCGTCTTTCTCTTTCTTTAGAAACAATAAAGCTGCGCGTCTTGGCTGAGTGATATTTTCACGGCGTAATGAGCACTAAGTAGGGGTAAAAGAGACGAGTGTGGTTTTGGAGCGCACAGACCCACTTCTGAAAGTGCACTACAAAGGCAAGGCCCGTCTGTTTCAAATATTTGCCTGCCACTGGAATCCCGAAGACATGGGCGTATTTCTCGATTGGACTTATAAAGATCTATCATTTTGTTTAGTACGGATTAAGGTTACGGCCTGAAATGGGAGTGTTGGCCTTTGGCCTGTTGTTGTTCCTAACTCTGTGGTTTCTGGGTGGTTTCTATGTGATTTTCAACAACAGTTTAACCACAAACAGTTTAGCAAATAAAACCTTTAAGTTGCCAGTTATAAATTTGCGTTATAAGGAGCTCTTATTTATTTTGTACATTTGTTTCAGTCTTTTATATACAGTGTGGTTTGTACAATATTGAACATCTAGGAATTAGATTTGAATGCTTAAAGATGCTCAATCAGTTGCTTGACCGATATCTACAGAACAATAGTGGCCGATGTCAAATTTATTACTAATATTTAGCCAATTTAGCTGTCCGAGTACATTAATTGGACACACAGACTTGTTGACATTTCTTTAAAGCAGATATTTTGTTGTAGAAAATGATTAAATAGCAGACAATTAGATCTGTTTGGCTTTTAAAAATTAGTCTGCTAATCAGTTTTGGGGATTTACAGGAAATGTTCTTCACTTTTTTTGTATTTAGTGTTATCTTGCTTTATCTTGCTACAAGATAAATCCATCAAAATCTTAACAATTTAATGGCCTTAATGCTCTCAGCTTAAAGTGCAAAGACCGCTGTGTTCCTTTCATAAATCTGTGCAAATTTTCCTCTGAAAGATTTACGAAGGTCTGAGCAGGTTGCATGTCATGCTTGACAAGGATATTAATTGGGCAACGAGAAAGCAACTAAGAACAACACAGGATGTGAGAGTGAAACGCTGAGGTTGGTGCATGGCTACTTGGAGGAAAATACCCAGCAGCAGATGTTCCCTAGATTCTCATGGCCTGATATATAGATCATGGACCATTTGCATTTGCATGTTTATGCCTCCCATTTGCTCATTTGTCATAAATGGCCCAAACTAGGTTTGTTGTAATTCACCCGTGTGGTGCCGAGTATCCATGGCGGAATCAGTTGCTATCTTTTATTGTTTATTTCCTTCGCTACAGACTTTACTTTAAAAGATCCAAAATGTAGCTCAATGGCTTCTGGAAGCACTTCAGGTTTTTGAGGATTAAACACACATTGCGGTGGTGAGATACCCTGACCAAAAATGCTCTTGTGTCATGGCAGAGTGTAATTGTCTTGAGCGTGTGTTATATTTCAACCTCTGACAGTTCTTCGCCATGCAAGTTTAAATTACAGTTTTCCTCTGTTTTTGGTTTGGTGTCATTGTATTCCTCACAGCCAGAGCGTGATTTATGGTTTTATTTTTAATGTGCTGCGGTGTTGGCTCCACGGGCCAAGGTCAGCACAGTCATGCTCGCCGGGGGAAGAGATGGATGATGTGTTTGTATATTACCTGACAGTCTCTTTGTTGATTGGATACTTTCCGTTGGGCTACATTTAATCCGATCTTTCACTGCATCTGTCTATGAGGTCATGGTAGCAGCACACTTTGTAACAGAGATATCGCTCTTGATGGAAAAGGACATGTGGATGAAGTCATAACTCGGCTTCAGAGAGCCGAGGACTGTTTTCAGTGACAAACGTTATCTCGGGGAGGCTGAGAATTACGACGCAGATTCACTAAAAGATGTAGTTGGCCGGTGTATAAAAGACTGTCTGAAATCACTAGTTGATTATGCCTCAGAAAGCATGTACGAAATTATGCCTTATCAGCTTTGTTGTCTTATACGTTTTGGCAGTGCCAGTTCTAGAATTTAGGAATACGGTTTGTGTATATCAACTGCTTTGTTGCGGCTAGAATTACAGAAATGCTTTGTAGAAAGGAACAAACCCTTAAACTACTTGTTTGAAAGGTACTCTACAAATAAACAAAGGTGCTCTACAAGTTTACTTTGATAGTGTTTAATGTATCCCAACTGTATCCTGACTAACTTTGCCTCAAGTCATTGCCCTCAGTGACCTTAATAGCAGAGAATGAATCAGACCTGTTTTTATCCCTCCCCGAGGCTCAGCCATATTTCACACCTCCGTCTGTGTTTCTTCAGCTTGTTTGTGGACTTGAACACGTCCACATCATTGCACAATCTTAACGGAGAACACCTGCATGAGTCTCACTCACCATTTTCCTCTGGTTGCTGAGGCAAAACGTGCAGATCTGTTTGGGCTGCGAGTTCTCCGAGTCCCGGTTTGGCGAGCCATGGTGGTGGTAGTAGTTTGAGGTCGAAGGCCCTCCGCTGTGGCACGGCTGTCCGTCCCCGCTAGCTTCGCCCACCAGGAGCACATTTCCTAGGTGGGAGATGTAACTGGACGCCAACCGCAAGGTCTCGATCTTGGACAACTTCCGGTCGGCAGGCTCTGTGGGGATGAGAGTCCTTAACGCGGTGAAGGCCGTGTTGACGCTGTTGGTGCGATCCCGCTCCCGTGCGTTGGCTGTATTGCGTGGACGACCCTCTACCACTGGAGCCATTGTGCCGGTGGAGTTGGGTGACGTACCTATCAGCCGTCCACCACCTACACCAGGTTTCCGCTTTCTTCCAACTTTAAGTTCGTACCCCGAGGCGTCCAAGCGAAACGAGCGGTCATCCGAGCCTGAGCTCTCGCTGCCATTTTCGTCGTCCTCTGACATCATCGAGATCTCTGAGTACAGGTATCGGCTGGGAGCCGGTCGCACCATTGCAAAAGACATCACTTAAACCTCCGAACCTCTCCACACGGATCTCAAATGTTGCTTGCAAGACTCTAGAGTTCGTAATGCATGGATCTCTTAGCTTCAGAACCAGTCCTGCACTTGTTTGCTCTCTGGATATTCCTCTAGTACAGTTGCACTCTGGTATTACATTGCCCTGCCACTACGAACCCTTTGAAATAAGTTTTTCTTTGCAGTCAAGACTTGGAGAATTGATCCTGAAGGGTTGAATTTGTTGTATGTCCTCACTCACATCCCATATGAGCTGAAATCCACGTCTTGCTTACTCAAATACACATGCACACTCCTCCTCCGGCTCTCTGTCTCTGTGCAGCGCTGGCTCTCCCCCTTGCGCAGACCCACGTGTGGTTTCACTGAGTGTTTCAGTATGATTGTGCTTTATAGGTTGTAGGAGTGTCTGGTATGATTCCTCCCTCTCTCACTCCCTCGCGCTCTCTCCCTCTGTCCATCCCTCTCTCTTACTGCTTATGCAAATACCCCAGCTGGCGGCTCAGGCAGGGAGCAAAGTGGTTCTATACAGCTTCAGCTTTTTTAACTCCCAGTTAATAATGGCCTTTCTTTTTTCTTCTTTTTCTTGCTTGCTTGCTTTAGTGGTTTGAAATCGTTCTTTCTTGCTTTCGTACTCATTTGCTTGCTTCATATCTGACAACTTCTGTCTGTCATATTTTCCCTCTATTTGCTCATTTTCTTGCTTGAAGATTGTCTTTTCTTTCTTTCTTGAAGTAAAATTTAATAATGTTATTGATTTTACTTAATCATTCTTTGCTTTTTTGCCTGTTTTTCTTTCTTCCTTTATTGGTTTTAAACCATTCTTTTGTTCTTGTTTCTTGTTATTTTTTTCCTTTTTCCTTCCTTCTTTCTGTCCGTCCTTCCCTCCATTCTTCTGTTAGATCCAGCGTTACTTTCATACTGCCTTTTCTTTTTCCATACTTCCTTCCTTCCCTCCCTTCCTCCTTGATTTTAAATCATTATTACTTGCTTTTTGCTCCTTTTTCTTTCTCCTTCATTCCTTCCTTCCTTCCTTACTGATTTTAAATCGTTATTACCTTTTCTTCCTTTTCTCCTTCCCTCCTTTCTTCTTTTACAAATTTTAAATCATTCTTACTTGCTTTTTTGCTCTCGTTCATATTCTTTTCTTTCCCCCATCCTTCCCTTACTTTTTAAAAATCATTCCTACTTTCTTGCTTTCATTCTTGTCACCTTGTTTGCTTGCAATCTTTCCTTTGACACCATTTGCCCTTCTATCTTTATTTTCCTGCTGCCTCTTTCTTCCACCCTTCATTTACTGTTATACTGCATCCTAGAAGGACTCTCACACTCCAGCCGTTTAAACTGGAGATCTATAAAATTTGGGTCATTCTTTCACCCATTCTGCCCTCCTCCCCCTGAACTCTGTAACCATCACCTTACCTCAGTGGTGGTTTTACAGAGACCCATGTGTCAAGAGTCGAACCTTCTCTGGGCTGGTCCTTTGCAGTGAGTCTGCACTCCTGTGGTTTTTCTTCCGCACTGAGTCAGTGACTGTCCGGTAGCTTGATGAACTATGTTGTCCGTGAAGATTGTCTTACACTTTAGCGCATTGCCGTTTTGTCTGGCTGGACTGGTTTAGTCACGGGAGGGAAATAGCAACATAACTCACATCATAGCACCTGTTCCTCTCTTAGTCATTACCACCAATCAGTTTATGATGAAATGAAGATAATCCCCCTGAGAAACAGATTTTGGTCATGTTTTGTTTTTGCGAAAAGGATATATTGGATCTTTTTGAGAATAACTTTGAGGAAAGTTATATGGTCTTGCTTAGCTTAACTATGAAAGTTTGAAAAGGTTGTCTGAACTTATTATATGTTCTGTCACGCTTTTGTAACTTTATAGCTGTAAGTCATGAAAAATATTGTTCCCAAAACATATCAACTTCACTTTACCGTCCTTAAAGGTTTCATTGAGGGAAATTTACACAAGAACAGCATGCTCGTTCTCTAAGTTCAGGGCCTTTCTCTTCCTAATGTTTTCTTTCTGTTGTATAGGTGAAGAAAGTGGGAGAAGGTAAAAAACAAAATACGTTTCCATTCGATGCAACCATTTGATGGATTATAAGTGTACTCGTTGATGTCATTATAATTTCAACGCCTATTTACCCTCTGGAAAATACGAAGATATGAATGGTGGCTTGTCATTTTTTCCCCCTTCATTTTCTCTAGATTTCATATTTTTGACATTAGCTCAAGACTAGTCCGGCAGCGTAACGATGTGGTTTTTGTACCATTTCTTTGCGAATGACGGCTTGAGATGGAGATGATGAAAAAGACATTTTGAGGACGTGGTAAATCCATATTAATGCCGTCTCATGTTTAGTCTCTTTGAACCGCAGCCTCATTAATAAGCGATGCGAGTTAAAGGCCAGACAGGATATCTGATTTCCGGCGTTTGCTCGAGGTCAAAACCACAGGAGAGGCGGATCCTCTCAAACACTCGCTTCCATTCTTTTTGGTCTCATTTTTTGGGATATTTTAATTTGTTATTTGTTGTTAATTGTAGTGATATGTACTTTTCCAAGCTAGACTATACAGTCTTTTCCTTTTTAAGGGGAATTTATTCATTAATTCATTCCCCGAATGGTCATTTGAAACCCATCGTCTTGAAGAACAGGAACGTAACACTTAACACTTGCTTTCTTTTTAAATTAAAGATGCAAAACGTTCCCGGGTCTGTAGAGACACGAAGCCTTTGTGTTTTATGTTTTCATTAATGAAAATGGTTTTGTTAATGGCTGCTGCGAGTGAAGAGATTTATATTTCTCTGAGTGGGAGAGCATTCTTTAATTTTATTCTTGTAAAAGGGAATTTTGACCTGGTTTAACTAGCAGCAGTAAATCACTAGTTGAGTTTTTAACACCATTGTATTGAAATAATGTTTTCCGCATGTCGAAACAAGTACTATTATCCTTTTCCGAATGGACTTTTCCTCCCTTTTTTTCTGTTTTTAGGGCAACTGGAATAAAACCTTAAAGATGTCTTTTTTCCTTCTTGAAACCAATTTTGAAGTTGAATGGCTTTACCAGTCACTAGTCTCAGACATATTCACTCCCCAGACTAAAAAGTATCAGTTGCACGTCTGCAAAGATTGTGTCTTCATGAAGAGGTGAAAGCTTCACTGTTTTGAAGTCTCAGATATTATGTGCTTGCTTCTGATGCCATCATTAGATGAATCATTCTTTTGAATCAGTTCAATTAGTTCGAACTGATTTGCATTGTATTTGTAAATCACTTGCCTAAGAAATTGGTTTAGGAGTCAAACTGTGAGGCGAGTGAAATATTGGAATCATAACACAATACAACTATATGGAAATGTAGTGATGGTGGCTCTTCTGAATGCATATGAATGGTGAGTTGAATCAGTGAGTATAATTTAAAATCAGCCATCTAAATGAAAAGATTCACTAAAATCCCAGTTTTTTTAATTTTTTTTATTCTTATGTTGTAAAGCATTTCCGATACAGTCATATATTGATATATTATGAGTTTTGTCTCACAATTTTATATTTTAGATCCTTACAGTATTGTTTAACAGTTTGGAGTCTATGAGATTTGTTTAAATATGTTTTTAAAAGAAGTATCTTACGCTCACCAAGGCTGCCTTTATTTGATTAGAAACCGTAAAATCAGTAATAATGTAATATTACAAATTAAAATAACTGTTTTCTATTCGAGATAAATATATTTGAAGATGCAATATATTGCTATGATGGCAAAACTGAATTTTTTAGCATCATTACTCCAGTC
>NW_015554119.1:679647-693985 GCF_001515605.1 Sinocyclocheilus anshuiensis | reverse complement strand
AAAAACATTTTTTATTAATATCAAGCTGTTGAGCTGAAAAATATGAAAACAGTTGAGCTGCGTAATATTATTATTATTATTATTTTAAACTTAGAGATATTTTAAATTTTTCAAGATACTTTGATTAATAGAAAGTTTTGTAACATTCTAAATGTCTTTATTGTCACTTTTGGTCAATTTAATTCATCCTTGCTAAATAAAAGTATGAATTTATTTGAAGGAAAAAAAAGCATACTGACCCTAAACTTTTGTACGGTTGTGCATTAATATTTAACTTTTCAGATTATTTAAGAAAAAACAAGGCAAATCACATGAGAGAGAATAAAACTGTCTTGTTTCAGATTTTTTTTTCCAATGCATTGCGAAATATTGAATCATGATTTGTATTATATCCTGAGGTTGTTTTGCAATACCTTGCCCTTGAAGGGAACTCTTCTTTAACTGTTTTTTCTTAAGTTAAATGTTCATGAAATTGTGTACCAAAATAATGAGATGTTCTTTTGTCATATTAGTAGATTTAGGGATTTGTTTTTTAAAAGGCACTTTTGTGCTCTGCACCTGTTGGCAAGGTGTTTAGGCCTATATTTAGTAGAAAAGGAAGTGCATTTGTCGTTGTTGGCAACGCTTTCTGGGCTCCGATCCTCTCAGGCAGCAGGGTTTTCGATGTTTGGTTAAACACCCGAGGTGCACCGTACTGTGATCGGCTGCTCGGATCTGTAATCCGCTCATTCAATGAAGCATTTATGTCTTTTAGGCTACGTCCACACGAAGCCAGAGCTTTCCCTATCCGATCTTTCCCCCCCCCATCTCAAATATCTGCGTCGACACGAAACCACAAAACCAACACAAAACGATGTAGTATACATGCCAGACCAGCATGTGGCGCTGTAATTCTGCCACAGAGATACACTAAAAACAGAGAAGACTTGGACCATGCGCATAAACCTTGCGCGCGGTATACAAACGAACATGGAACAATACATTTATTAATCTGTGTTAATGTTAGTTAATAAAAAGACAATCATTCAGTGTTTGTTCATGTTTTTGTTGCTGTTACGTGACGTAGTGGTGTCTGACTAGGGACGAGACGTGGGCTGATGACGTCATCGTTTCAGAAAATATACGGATTCGCTGTCCACACGAAAACGCAAGGGCGGCGTTTTCAGATTTATCCACTCTGGGACCCGGTTTAAAAAAATATTGGTTTCACTCTCCCAAAACGCCGGATCCGTGTGGACGAAACGCCTATATGATACAAAATTTATGCGTATACAGCTAAACGCGTCTCCGTGTGGACGGGGCCTTAGTGTCAAAGTCACGACCGCAATGACACAGCAATATTTCTTTCCAGACCCCAGCTGTGACCTTTCAGTCATTAAAGCAAAAGCTCACTGCAGCAGTCCGTATATCCCGGGACGAGTCATTACAGGAACTGGGTCATAACGTGACGACATTCATTAGGGTCGAGCGAGACCACAGCAGAGATGGAATGCCTCGCTACCTCATAAAGATCGACCTCTGGGGTAACGAATGACAACGCTTGTTATCTCGCCGTCGGCCTGCTTAAAGCGGAGAAAAGGCATCCCATCTGACTGCCATTAGCTCCCGCTGACCTCCTCTGGTGCTGTGCGACATCTAATCCAGCAGAAAAACGCTTTCTGGGCTCCGATCCTCTCAGGCAGCAGGGTTTTCGATGTTTGGTTAAACACCCGAGGTGCACCGTACTGTGATCGGCTGCTCGGATCTGTAAGCTTGTGTGTGGATTTGTCTGGATGGGTCCAAAAGAGCCCCTGCATCGTTTTCAGACGAGCACAGACGGCTTAATCTAAGCCAGACGTGATCCAGCTCACACACACATGCATGCGGGACCTGCTGAGAGCACCGCGGCGATGACTTCAGTTAATTTATTCAAAAGAGAAGGCGGAGTCATATGAAGGGAACAAATAAAAGCAATTAGACTGGCCGAGGCCTTTGTTCTCATTGCTCTTATTGTGACTTTTCCGTTGTTAAAGCCCTCCTGTTCTTTTTTATGACGTGTTTTCTCTCGGGTACATTTACAGTGGGTAAAGCATATAAACAGGCCGAAACTACAGAGACTCTGAGTTGGTTTCTTCCATTGTAATACGAAGGCCGGAAGACCTAATTGAGAGCAGTCCATCGACACGTGCATTTTTCACACGTCCACCGCCTCACAAAGCTCTTATTTTAACATTTGTTCTGGACTAAGCTACTTTTTTTGCCTGCTGTTGAACAATTTTGTTGGTCAAATCTTTATTTATTTATTATTTTTTTTGTCTGTTTATTTTGGGAGGTTTGGGTTATGAGGTAACTGTAGGACTAGGAACTAGAAGAAAAGTTTCTTCTGTTGTGTTGATTCATTAGGGATTGTACCGTGACCTTTACAGTCTTTTAAAAGATACATTTCTGGATTGAGACTGGGTGACAAGAATAAAATCAATGAGAATTGGCTTTGTAGCTCATTTTAATTCTGGATTTAACCCTTTCTTGAATTAAAAAGTATATTTTGTATGACAAAATACAGGGCAAGACTTGATTTTATGCATTAGGAATTGATTGGATGGTTGAAAGTGGGCATTATGTTGTAGAATGGAACCAGTTTGCTAAAACAATGAAATATATAGTGCATTTATGTTGTATATAATGTCATAATGATAAACTAAAAAGCTATTATGAATTATGACTTTAACCCAATACAGTGCAATAATAATTTTTTTTTGTTTAATTTTTATTATGACTGTGTGTGTGTGTACTTCATCACTTGTTCCACATCTTTTTCTGTCATTATTTTCTCAAGTGTTTGCTTTTATTGATGATTTAATATGGTTTTTTACAACTCAAAATGAAGTGAGCAGCAAATGTGAAAAGTGCTGCGTTTTGGAGAGCTCTTTGCGTCCCGCTCAGTTTCTCATATTCCTTACGCGGGATGCTTGGGTTTGGGTATTATTCCATGATCATTTTCCAATTTCGATTTTTCCAGCGAGCTGTTAGCGGTAGATGTTAGCGGCATCCTAATGGCCTGCACGCAGCTGCCACTCACCCACATTCGCGCGCACGGGGATGCAGTGCGCATTCCTGCTCCAGACGCATGGCTCTGTTTGGATGGACCTCATGGAAAGTGTGGATGTGGCAGCGTTCCACTGCGGAGTTTGAGTTTACTGGGATTATAAATGATCCCATTAGAGGGAAATGCAAACCTGCATTTGTGGGGAGGAGACGCAGGCTGCTCCGTCTGCAAATGGCTTGTCGCTCAGTGGCCCGTGCCGAGTGGGTAAGCCGTGGAACCGCTTCCATAAATCCTGTCTTTAGCAGTTCTCCTGCCTGGTGCCCATCGATTACCAGCGTCTCCTCGCATTAAACGCCCTTCGTCAAATCAGCACTGCTGCTGGAAAGTATTCCGTGCCAGCATGAATTCATAAATCAAGTTACTTAATGCACCTTAACACATTATTGAATTTGAAATGGCCACGTTTTTTAATTTCAAGCTAGATTTCATAAATTGCCCCGGAGAACTTTACAGATTCATTGATATTTTAAATGGACTAGTTTTGAGAGGCTGAGTCATCGCTTCTTAAAGCAAACAGCAGAAATGTTCAGGTGTTTCACCACCAAGGCCCTGCTGATTCGCAAATGAGTCAGATCTGTACACAGCAACCATAAAATGCCTTTTTCAACATTTTGTATTGTTTGACCACGATTCAAATCTGAGTCTCCCACATGCTTACCAAAAGGGAACATCCCAGTGTTAGGGAACATCCCAGTGCCACCCATTTAGATGAATATGTAAATGTGTACTGCACACTTTCCTTTTAATAACAAAATAAACACACAACAGAAATATCAGCAGTGAGAAAACAGCAGTTAAGAAAGCATCTGATCATAGCAATGAGGATAAGTTTGCACCAGCTCTGCAATTCACACGTTACATCACATCACGTTTATTTATATAGCACTTTATTCAATGGATTGCTTTGAAGCAAGCAGCTTTGCAGTTTTAAACATGAAAAACAGTGTCACTGTCATTTTCAATTAGAATTACAACTTCAGTTTCTGCTATAAAGCAGCTGTTTGTTGTATTCTTTACTCACATCTGACCGCACTTTATTCTACTTTTTAAATATTAAATATTTTGAGAACAAATCAGAATTATGAGAATGAAGTTGTAGAATTATAAATCACCACTGCAGTTTCCAGATACTATTAATAACTTAGTACTGATCCAGATAATCATGCAGTTTCTTCTGAAATTTTTTCGTGGCACTAACATTTTGTTGTATTTTGTGTGTTTTTGTTGTTGCGTTTGCAGTCAGGATACTTGGGCCCTGTCCACACGAACGAGGTAATTTTTAAAACAGCAGCCTTTTCTACATGGTTAGGTCATTCGTCCACACGCAAAAGCAGCACCAGGTCACTGAAACAGGGTGAAGATTTTCAAAAACTCCAGTTGCAGTGTTATCGTGTAGACAGCGAAACCGGAGTTTTTGGCTTGTGACGTCGGCGCCTGCGCTGTTATCTCCGCCTACTGGAAACTTTTTCAGGCTTCTGATTGGCCAACATGGCTTTATGGTTGAGATTATATCGCCACCTGTTGGTTTGGCATGCTCTTGACAGTGTTTCATAGCATGCGTTTGCGTTTTCATGTGGACGGAGATTTCTTTTAAAACAGAAGAAGAAAAAAATTTATAAAAATACCCGTGTATGTGTGGACATGGACTTGGCTTTACACATCTTTCTCCTAAATTAAGTTTCCTAAATCACCGTATACTTTCCGTATACGAATAATAACACTGATAATACAGAGTAATACAGTACTGATCCAGATAATCATGCCTTTTCTTGTAATATTGTGATTCCCCTCCTCAAATATTTTTACTTTCAGAGATTATTGAGCTTTTAATGTCATTTTTTAACATGGCACTAAAATGCTGTAGTACAAGTCATTTTGTTTGTTTGTTTTTTTGATACTTTGCTTTGTCCATCTATATCCGGTAACGTCCCAGACCCACACAAAAGCCTACTGTCATCTGTTCCTGTTTTTTCCAAACTCTGTTTTTTGGGATTGTGTCTGTCAGCGTTGGTGGTCAGTTAGTTCTTAGTAAAAACAAGGGGCTCGTCGTCCCTCAGGACTTTCACTGCCATCCATCTGACAGACGTACAGGTGCTGTATCGCCCACCCTTGCTCCCATATGCCGAGATCGGCCTGGTCAACCAGACACACATCCATAAACGTCTGAAATATCAAACACACTTTCCTAATAGACCCTCTCTGTTTGTACAGGGACCAGGGACTCTGACCGCAAGCCCTGCAGTCGATACGCCACATCCGTAACCCTTCCTTCAGCTGTTTAAGGCATTATCAGAGCTTGGGTCTAATATCACTGCTTTTAATAACCACCCCTTTTAAGGTGGATGTTTGCTTTCACTAACTGTCATGGGAAAACTTGGCCGCCACTCTATCAGTTATTTCAAAGGCATCGCTGTGCTGAAAATGTGCTGTTTGTTTGGTATCTGTCGACAGGAACATCTTTGGATGTCGACATCACGATTAGACACTCGCTGTGTCGGCCCGTCTGAGCGTCTCCTTAGATAAGTTGTATGAAAGTAAAGAAGTGGTTTGCAAAATAAAGCAGATGGACTCGTCTTGATCTGCCTGCTCGTGGGCGGCCAAGTGTGCTGCTACAGACGGTCGTCCAGCGGGGTCTGACCGCAGCGCAATCATTATTACAAAACCTGCTGTGGAGGACACTCATGGTGTGCAAACAGAGCAAGGTTGGCTGTACACAATCTGATGGTTACCTACTCATTTATTGATCGTTTTCTTTAATCAATCAGTTTATTTGTTCACTTATTCTTTTATTTATATTCTTCAATGTATTGTTTTATTCATTTTATTTCTTTTGTATTTATTCTTTTACTTTATTCGTTAGTCCATTCATTTAATTAATTTTGTTTATTCACTCATGTATTCATTCATTTATATTACTCTTTTATGCTCTGAGTTTTATTTGCTTTATTTTATTTCCTTATTCTTTTATTCATTCACTTTATTATTTTATCCATTTATGTATTTATTTTACCTATTCTTTTATTCATTATTTATTTTTTATTTAATACTTTTGTTTAGTTATTTTTATCATTTGTATTTTACTACTTCTACTTTTTAATTTATTTCATTCTGTTTTATTCATTTATATTATTCTTTATTACTTTATTATTTGTATTAGTTTATTCTTTTATTTATTCTTTTTTTTCGAGTTTTAGTAATTTTGTGTTTACTTTTGTTTAATTTACTTTATTCTTTTATCCATTTATGTATTTACTTTTTCTTTCTTTCTTTATTTATTTATTTGTGCATTCTTTTCATTATTTATCCAATTTACCGAATTATTTTATTCATTGATTTACTTTTATTATTTTATATATTTATTTATTTACTTATTTTATTCATTTTATTTATTCACCTATTCTTTTATTATTTTTATTCTTTTATTATTCATTTACTTTTATTAATTGTCTTGTTTTTTTTAAGATTTTTTATTTTATTTTATTTATTGCTTAATTCAAGTTATTGATTTATTTTCTCATTCTTTTTATTAATTCAGTTACTTTCAGGATAAATTATTGATGTCACTAACATTATTTACTTAATTATTTTTTAATGATTAATTTACTTGATTCCTTTATTAATTCTATTATTCTTTTTATTCAGTTCATTCAGTTGTTTATTATTTATTTTATCATCACTGATGTTTGTAGGTCATGGTTAGCATTGTTATTAATCTTATCAGACGAGCCAAGTGGCTTATGTGTATCTTATGAGCTCCTGATCATTTTTGAATGTGTCTAAAAACTAATTTTGCCATTATAAAGTGTATGCATGTTAAACATTAAAACTGATCCATGTTGAGTACTTGCAAACAAAAGAGTAAACTGGTATGTGCAAGGGCTCAGAACCTCGCACCTAAAATTCTCACTGGTGCCCAATCGCTGGTGAATATGACCTGGTACAGGACAAAAAAAAAAAGGGTGATTACTTGCAGTTTTCTGCCAGCCAGACTGGCCCCAAAGAAAGATGAGTCGCAGATGTTTTAGGGCAAATAGTGTGACACAGTATTGCGATTGAAAGCAGACTCTTCTTCTTAACTCTTTTCGAGAATGCATATATATATATATTTTCCCCCGCGCTTCCAGGATTCGCTCAGGCAGCTGAGCGGGAATGCTTCACTTCCAGGCATGCGGTTCCCACTCCAAAAACAACTTCCATTCAGTGCTCCCGAGTGACAGCACGCTGGTGGGATGCTTTGCACTCTGGCTTTGAGCACCAGAGCCAAACGAGAAATGTGGAAAGAAGAGTAGAGGAGAAGAAAAATGAATGAGTTGCTGAAGCTGCAGTAACGCAATGATTCTGCACCTTCATCAAGCGGCTCTGTCTTCTGCCACGATGGATTACGGCTCATCCTGACTCACACACGCAAGCCCGACCTGAATCACTCTTACTGACACTGGGAGGATGCAACTTTCTCCCATGAGCCCATTCTGCTCAACTTCAAACAGCATGTGATGTCGCATTCTCAGCAAGGATATAATTTCCATTCTGTGGAAAGACACCCTGTGTCCTGTGTCGTTATTACTGTGTGTTTTGCTCCTGTTAGAGATCGGCGATTTCTGTTTTGTGTCAAGAGGCAATTCTCTGCGGCTTGGAGCCAGCCGCTGGAAATGGCCATTTGAACGCTTTGATGAATTTGGTAGCAATAAGGCCATCTGCTCTTTCCTTCTGTCTAGACGGCTTCAGGTTGTTGTCAGCATTTAAGAAAGTGACTGTGAGTAATTTTTTTTAGTTTGGGCACAAGTTGTGGTGCGTTCCCTCATGATGTAATGCCCTGTCTGACAGACATAACGGGGTATTTTGGGAACCTGGCCGGATTGTAGCTGTAAAATTGAAAAGACATTCATATTTAGAAAGAAAAGTGTTTATTTGTGTGATTTTGTGTCTGTATATGTACATATATTTACATTTCTATATATTAATTTATTGTATATTAGCTATTTTAAATTAAATTTATTTATTTTTGAAAAATTCCACACACATATATATTCATATACACATAAAAAGCGTTTTTTTATAATATTTTTAATATAATATATTTTTATAATATTTTTAATATAAAATTAATATACATTTCTTAAAATTAAGAGAGATATATATATATATATATATATATATATATATATATATATGCGAAATACAAGATTATGCAAAATACACTTTCATGGCCAGTAAATTTTCTCAGTTCAAGGCTGGTGCCGCAAAAACTTTTTTAAATTATGCTTTTCCTGCATGAGTATTTTGTTTAATATCATCTTAAATTGTGCGTTTTATCACGTCATTAGAGTGAATAAGCGAACTGATAGAAAAATTGAACCATGTCTAAGCACTGTCAGATGAAGCAAGTTTGCAGTGCATCTGCATTCATGCACACTTCAGTGCTTTTTCATTCAAGTCATTTTGGAGGATTTTTATTTGCGCGGTCAGGATAGAAATCCGGAGGTTCAGAGGAAGGACAGAGGAAGCCCCAAGCCTGTGAAAATCAATTTATTCTTGTAACTTGTGGACATACCTCAAGGACACCATCCCACAACCTAGTTCTTTGAGCATCATACTGCGTGATGGAAGTTTATGTGGTTAGTCATATTTCACTAACACCCGCTGCCTCATTAAATCCAGTGTCCCACCAAGTGCCTGAAAGCCCTTTTTCTGCTTACGGGTGAATAAAAGTTGTATCAAATTAATAATAAGGGCAGAATATCCCAAACGCACACGCAGAAGAACCACAATCTAATATCTCAACACAAATGATTTTTTTTAGCATTGCATGATGTTCCTTTTTTCCTCCTCACTTATTCAGGATCCACCGAGAATGCTTGGCTTGATTCGCAAAGTTCAGCATCCCTGTAAATTCGTCCGTCTCAGCCAGCTTGATGTTCTGAGATCTTCTTCAAAGCGAGTGACATTTAGTTCAGATTTCCCCATCTCAGCAACGTCTGACTGCTTTAAGTCAGCTATATTTAACCACATTTCATGTGTTTCCCCCCCCCTTAGTATAATTTTTTTTGGAAATATGTGAGGGAACTTGTGCTGTAAAAAGCTTTTACAAGGCAGAATTGTGTCAGGAGACTCTTAGGGACTGCTGTGGCTTGACTTTTAGAAAAAAATGTATTGTCCTGGATGGTTCAGGTGTTTTGAATTATTTTTAAGGTCAGGTGAGGAGTTTGACCTTAAAGCTGGCAGGTTCTTAAAGTCACGATTCTTGTAATTGCGACCCAGTCTCGTATTAAAAATCGTCTGCTTTAGCCATCATCGCAGTTCTTGAAGTGTTCTCTTTGAAGAGCATGTACTTATGTTTAATAAAGTCTTTTTAAACATGGTAATGGTTGTTCCGGAGCCCATTGCCCCGTTTTATTTTTCCTTATCAGACCTTTCTCAGACAAGGTTTTTATATCAGTTCCATTAAAACAAGTCTAGTATGGCACTTAATGTATTTATCAAAGACAAACAGGGTCTGGCGAGTATGTCAGATGGTTGTATAATGTTGTTTCTGTGCTCTCATTAATGTTCTAATTATTTGATATTTCAATCTTTTGACTGTAAAACTGCTAAAGATCCTCCATGTTAATTTGAATGAAATCGACTAAGTTTTGTTCTTGTTTGGCAATCTAGAAACCTGAATGGGGAGTATATTTTTGCTTTATTTTGGGAGGTCCTTGTTAATTTTTTATTGTTTAATAATGAAGGCTTTCGGCTGGTCCCTCAACTTCATAAATCATCAAGATTGTTTTTGTGCTGCTGCTTTTCAGTTTCTCCATAAGACATAAATGCTGCACTGCCGACGTTTCCAGCTCTGAGGTTTTGGCACGCACTCATGTTTAAATGAAATAGTCAGCCTTTTAGCTGCTTTTAATGAAAAGTGGAAACATTTCTCTGCCGTTCCAGACCTCTGTGTAACTGAGCTTTTCATTTGATGTTCTTTTTATTGCACGTAATGGAAAGGAGCGGGTTGATATTTCATTTGTCGTATGGATCTATACCACCAACAACTATATATATACCCATTTCCTCACAAACATTATAACATGTTATTAAAAATTTTATCAAGAATGATCCTCCATCCTCCACTCTTGAGCAGCTATTTTTATACATTAGAAGGATTTGTTGAACTGCACAGAGCTTTCTTCTAGAATGCAATAGAGCATATCCTCTGCTTATAACATGGCTCTCTAGAATACTTGATTCTTATTCGTAGTATCTTGCTGATATTTTTGTATAATGGCTACTGGATTATATACAGTATGTGAATGTTGTCCCTGGCAGCCAATTTCCTAGATAGCTAGTTTCATCTCTCTCGAAGCACAGTGCATTCTTTTTGTGTTCAAATAAGTTCAACTTAGATCAATGTTTCATGTCTTTATTATTTATTTATTATGGTTTTATTTATTTATAAGCAGCCATCTAAGCAATATAATAATTAACTTTCGTTTGGTCATTATCGCAAAGTAAACCCCTTCAAGGTCTTACAAAGCCGCTCCACTTTGCATTGGGATTCAGATCATCCTTTTGAGGTTTAATTTGCGATAATGAATGGCGTTATCCCTTACATATAATCTTTGATATTTTTTCATAAATGTGACGTTAATTTTTTATTAAATAATTTAAAAAATCCTCTCTGCTCTCTTTCTTCAAGTTTTTGCCTCTGCCAATATTTCATGTTTTTTTTCTTAAATTAAAGTAAATTAAAGCTTTCGTTTTTAGAAGTGTTTATTTTTTACCCTCTGGCATGGTTTCTGCATTCCCTTTCATATCCAACAGACTGCTTTAAAAACCTGAAAAGTGAAAGACAGGAATTATCTTTGTTGTGGTTTTTGAGGGCAGTAGGAAGTGAAAGACATGTCCTCCGTACATATAATATTTTCCAAATATTACTTTGAAAATTTATTTTTTTGAATCGTTTTGTTTAATCAAAAGAATTATGAATATTTTCCGATGATTAGTGGTGTTACCTGGAGGCAGTTAAAAAAATAGAGGGCTGCAATAATCTCTTCATGTTTTACTTTGGCAGATGGATGTGCGCTACACATGTCAGTGACTTTGAGAAATGCCTCCGAGCACCAGTATCTCAGCTACGACAGTGGAGCTTAAAGGCTGTCTACACATTTCTAGCAGCGTGCCACTTTACAGCTCCCTCTAGGGCACTTTTACCTCAGCTAAACCATTTTTTGATCATGTGTCCCTCTCTCTTTTTTATGTACATCCAAGGCTGCAGCTTCCCTTTGGTTTCTGGTGACTTACAATGCATGAAAAAGTGAATGAAATCCACAGGGTCTTGAATATAGATTGCAGGCGGTATGTGGAGGAGGAGACTGACCACTTGCAGAAAAATGAATTGGAAATTGCTGTGCTCAGTATAGTGGGTGTAGGAAAGGATGTCATTCTTTTGTAGGAAAGAATGCATTTTTTAATGTAAAGCAGTCAGTTAGCTTATTGGTAAAGGCTTATTTTGGTCTATTGCTGGTCTATAAGTGGATTAGCTGGACTAGCCTCAAGAGTACCATATATGTGACCCTGGCAGTCGTCCTGGTCCCTTTGTAGAAAAACGGCCCCAATGCATGATGTTTCCTCCCCCATGCTTCACAGTAGGTATGGTGTTCTTTGGATGCAACTCAGCATTCTTTCTCCTCCAAACACGACAAGTTGAGTTTTTACCAAAAAGTTCTATTTTGGTTTCATCTGACCATATGACATTCTCCCAATCCTCTTCTGGATCATCCAAATGCTCTCTAGCAAACTTCAGACGGGCCTGGACATGTACTGGCTTAAGCAGGGGGACACGTCTGGCACTGCAGGATTTGAGTCCCTGGCGGCGCAGTGTGTTACTGATGGTAGCCTTTGTTACTTTGGTCCCAGCTCTCTGCAGGTCATTCACTAGGTCCCCCCGTGTGGTTCTGGGATTTTTGCTCACAGTTCTTGTGATCATTTTGACCCCACGGGGTGAGATCTTGCGTGGAGCCCCAGATCGAGGGAGATTATCAGTGGTCTTGTATGTCTTCCATTTTCTAATAATTGCTCCCACAGTTGATTTCTTCACACCAAGCTGCTTACCTATTGCAGATTCAGTCTTCCCAGCCTGGTGCAGGTCTACAATTTTGTTTCTGGTGTCCTTTGACAGCTCTTTGGTCTTGGCCATGGTGGAGTTTGGAGTGTGACTGTTTGAGGTTGTGGACAGGTGTCTTTTATACTGATAACGAGTTCAAACAGATGCCATTAATACAGGTAACGAGTGGAGGACAGAGGAGCCTCTTAAAGAAGAAGTTACAGGTCTGTGAGAGCCAGAAATCTTGCTTGTTTGTAGGTGACCAAATACTTATTTTACCGAGGAATTTACCAATTAATTCTTTAAAAATCCTACAATGTGATTTTCTGGATTTTTTTTCTCATTTTGTCTCTCATAGTTGAGGTATACCTATGATGAAAATTACAGGCCTCTCTCATCTTTTTAAGTGGGAGAACTTGCACAATTGGTGGCTGACTAAATACTTTTTTTCCCCACTGTATATACACACACGTTTTTACATTTATTTATAAAACCATTGTGTGTGTGTGTGTGTATATATATATATAAATTTCTATTTATTTAGTTTTTTATTTCGTTTTTAAATTAATAGACTTTTTTATAAATGTGTATTTTAATATTTTTTTAATTATATGTAAAACATATATATAATATTTTTTGAACTGTAGATAAGTTTAAACACACAGTTTTCTTTATTTAAACAAACAGTGCATGCTGAATACAGTACATATTGAATACAGTTTGCTTTGCCATAATATTTCAACCTCTTGATTTGTCCTTTATCAAAAGTTTTTGGTCATTGTGTTATTGCTAGTTGATTTTGAAAATAATTTAATTATTCATAACACCCTAGTATCACCCCTAGTGTCTCCCTTAGCTTTTGGAGAACTTCTGTCTTGATAACCCTGTGTTGAAGTTCAACACAATTCCGAGTTTTTCAATCTTTTTGGGGCCGTGGCATAGCTGTGATGTTCTTTTGGTTGACACGCGTTTGGAATCCCTTTTTTTCTCTTCCCTGTCCCCATCCCTTTTTTCCCCATCATAACCGGTCCTTTCACTATTCCTATCATCAACAGATGTTTCAGAAACTCTTCAGCCTCAGACAAATCCTCTCCGTAATCTCCTGCTCATTTCCATTCGTTCCACTGCACATTTATGCACTATCACACCATCTGCGACCACACAGATCTATTTTGCTAAGTCTTGGGAAATATACCATCACTTGAAACACAGCATATCTGCTCTGGTTTACCCCTGCATGAGGTAAACTACAGACTAGTTTAAATACACATTCTCCTTTATTCAAACAAACAGTACCTGCTGAATCATTTTGAATAGTGTTTGTTTTGCCATATTTCGATCTCGACCTCATTACGAAAAATGAAGTCACAGCTTTCACAAAAGCCATGCTGCAATTCCAAGGATGTTCCCGCAGCCAAGGAATTCCGCCACCATGAGGCAAAGGTCAATGGTGTCGAGGAGCGGAAAATATGAGCCGTTCTCTTGAAAGACAGACCTGGGGATTTTCCTTCAGCTCTTCTGACAGCACCACCTACTTTATTTTTACCCACAGCTCTTAAGGATATCACGGCGAGAACTGCTTCTTTTACTCTGTTATTATTGGGGTTTTTGAGGACTCCTGACCTGCTTTGATGGATTAACCTGTCACGTATCTGCCACCGCACATCTTGATGGGCCAGTGCCACTTTGGCCTGTGAACCCGTGGAACCCAGCAGAGAGCCGCGTCCTTTCCAAAGCGGCACCACCTGCCTGAGTCGCCCGCTTAATGATCAGATGCATTCAATTATTCACTGCTGGAGCTCTCAGAAACCTGTTTCTGCATGCTGACTGACACCAAACTCACTGCTGCTCTGCCTTCTTAAAGGAATAGCTCATGAAAATGTGCTGTTGCTTTAAACAGAACAAGTAAAGCACCATAAAAGTAGCCCAAATCACTCATGCAATATTTCAAGTCTTCTGCAGGGTTATTATAGTAAACTAAAACTGAATCTGATTGTGTGTATACTGTATAGAATCTAAAACTGTAAAAAAAAAATTAAAAAAAAATATATATACAGTTACAAAAACATTACGCCTATTAAAATGTAAAAAATAATATAGTAAAATTATTGCATCTATAGTTTTATTTAGATTATAAATTATAATCCGTGATGTACTAAAACAATAAATATATA
>NW_015554119.1:679237-679593 GCF_001515605.1 Sinocyclocheilus anshuiensis | reverse complement strand
TATATATATAATGATATATAATAATACTGGTCTTCAGCAAAAGTACCAAAGCAATCAGTATGTTTTTCTTGGGAATCAACCCCATGATCTGTTTGCCAGCATTAGGCTGTAGTAGCAGAGCGGTCTCATTAAGGCAAACTTCACAGTGTTCAGGTTTGTATCGTTACTTCACAAAACATTGGTGCATTTCCGATAGAATCTAAAACTGTATAAAAAATTTAAAAAAAAAATATATATACAGTTACAAAAACATTACGCCTATTAAAATGTAAAAAATAATATAGTAAAATTATTGCATCTATAGTTTTATTTAGATTATAAATTATAATCCGTGATGTACTAAAACAATAAATATA
>NW_015554119.1:673083-679227 GCF_001515605.1 Sinocyclocheilus anshuiensis | reverse complement strand
ATATATATATATACATATACACACCTACTTGGGTACATAAAAGGTGTAGTAAATGGCCCAAAATCCAAGGCTGAAGCAGTTTTCTTTAGTGTACGAATGCTAAAAGTGAAGTGTAAATGGAGTTTGAGGTAATTAATTAGGTTAGATACTAATGATTAGATGGTAACATTGCATGCAGAAGCTAATAGTTATGTATATGTGGTTGGTAATATGAAGACACAGATTTATGAAGTGGAATTAAATCCCAATAGTGCCCTACTATTGCACTGCATACTCTAAAGTATGTACTTCCCATCAACTGTGAAGTATGTACTTTCAATGCGTAGGTGAAGTATGTGAATTGAGATTCAGGCTCAGCCAGAGCTTTTTTCAAAGCTGATAAATGTCATGAAGACCGTCGTCTAAAGCTCTGCGCCTATATTTCTGGATTGACAGTCTGATTTCTCAGGTGGTTTGCGAGGAGGGAATTTTTTCCACTTGTCTCTGGGAGTTTAATGATGTGGTGTGGAAATATCAGGCGTAGAGGTGCAGGCTGCCAGCAGCGAGGTTTCTGACCATCTTTCCTCGAAGCTTCTGTCAAAAACTCACACACGATCAGCAGTCAATCTCCCATCTCGCCGTCCCCACCGCAGTCTGAACAGGAAGTTGATAAGAGCATGCGGTAAGGGGCAGATTAACTGCGTTCAGTGTTCTGGACTGACTGACACTTAATAAAGGCAGCGTTCAGCAGCTCAATTGAAAGCAGGTGAGCTGTGCGTGTGATGTTTTTTGTGTCCAGTTCTCTTGGACCGTCCCACTGAGAGAGCCGAGGTTGAGTGTGACCCTGTTGACCTTGCAAGCACCCTCTCTTCTGATCTTGCAATCTGTAGTATTCAAAGACAACAATTTTATTGTGCACAATTCATAACTCTAACCCAACGATTTGCAGCAAAAAAGCACCCATTATTTCCAGCATTGTGAGCGACAGCAACTGTTGCTCATTTGCATAAAGCTGAGCTCTTGAAGTTCAATGCAAATGACCAGTGATGTGATCGAGACAGCTGTCAGTGTGAACGAGGTTTAGAGAAAATATTTTTCATCATGTTTAAATATTATTTTCATCAGAACTAAGACAATCTAGGCAGGGAAATTAATAATTTAATTATAATTAAAATTATAAATAATTAAATCAATAATAATTATATCCCAGCCTAATATGTTGCAGAAAAATCTAATCCCAGTAAAATCAAGTCCCAGCCTTTCCAATTATATTAATATAATACTATTATATTATATTACTGTACATTATATTATATTGTTTATTTTATAGTAAATATAATTCATAAATATTGTATTATATTTTAATATACGATTTTGTATATTTTATTACTAGCTTAAGATTCTGCACTATTTCTAGATCACTAATCATAAATGTTGGTTTTTCTTCTCTATGATATTAATATACATTATTTTCTGCAGAAAATTCTAATATGAAGATTTATTCCTTTATATTTTCATTTGTTGCAACAAAAGCTGTCTTTCAAAAAAAGTTGCCTTCCATTTTCTTGTTATATTGATATATTTAATCATAACATATTACATATTATGTGTGTGTATGTTTATGTATATTACTGTTTTACTGTTTTTTTTAATTATATACTGTATTTTTAATCAAATAAATGCAGCCTTGATAAGCATAAGAGAAAAAATATTTAAAAAATTATACATTAAAATACATAAAAATAAAACATTTTGGCAAGTAGTGTATAATATTATATTATGTAATATAAAATTCGATGAAATTATATTTAATATATTAGTTGAAAAGTTAAATAGTCATCTGGTTGTGTAGTAGTTGGTTTCACCCTGTTTAGATGACCAAAATACTAGTTTTCTCAATGCTTAGAAGCACTTTAAGCATCCCTAATTTCTCTTTTCTGAAAACTGTGTGAAGATCCAGTGACAATCTGTGACGCCTCCACACAGGAAGTATCAGATTAACAAGTCTTACTTTCCTTCTGTCGTGCTTTCGCTGTCTTGGCACTGATTCCTTCAAGTTGGCAACGATGCCAGTTGCACCAGACAACACAAGCACTTCAGTCGGCCAGACATCAAGGTTACTGTAAATATGTCTCGTAGACATTTAGATTACATTACAATCAGATGTCTGTGAGGTAGACGGCATTAGCCAATCAGACGCGAGCCTTTGAAGATGAGTGGCGTGTGGGCGTGGCTTCCGCAGCTGCTGTCGGCTGTGTGTGAAAGCGTGACAGCGCTGCCCACTCGGACCTAATTGGATATGGTAGGGGTGTTTTTATAGAAATCACTCACAGGTGTAGGACTCGCTTTAAAGTGGTGCTTGCAACTTCTGAGAACTTTCAGCTGTCTGCCGTTACCAGTGTGTGTTTGTGCGAGCGAGAACGTGTGTGTGCATCTTTCCCAGACAAAGAAATCTCTATTTTCAGACCCACGCTCTGTTTGGTTTATTAGCAGTCCTAGCTGTGTAATGTTCTTGTGGCATACTGTAAAGTGGGCAGGTTAGTGAGCTTAAATAAAAGGCGGACGGTTTTCTGCACCTGCAGAACTGAGGCCTTCCTGACGCACAGCTGTAACCTAACCGTGACTGCTAGTAAAGAAGGTCGAGGGAATGACAGAACTGTTCAGTGTGACTAGCAAAACTAGTCTAGTAGGGCTCAACTAATGGTACAATGATATATTGATATCGTGGTCACAATATAATAAAATAGTGGTTCTTATGTGTGTTGTTTTGTGATCTTTTCTCACTCACTTCTCATTCATCTGTATTAAACTTCACTGCTATGCATAATGATTTTCTGAGCTTGTTCTGAGTTTGGATTTGTTTAAATAGAACTTTAAATAATATTTTTACTATTATTAGAGGTCACAGTACAATTCGTAGGTCACTAATCACAAATGTATTTTTAACTATATTTTAAATTTTATTTCATATAATAACATTTTTATATATGAAATTTAGTATTTTATATACATAATAAAATATTTTAAATAATATAAAATATATTGAATATTATATTAGACATAGTGTGTTTATAAATATGTGTGTGTAAATATATATTTATAACAGAATTGTTAAGAGAATTGTTTACAATTCTGCACATTCTAGGTCACTGATAAATATTTCTTTACTTTTTTCAACCTCATAATGTATAATATTTTTAAAACAATTTTTACAAATATTTCCAAACATATTTTATTATATTTGCTTACATATAATTTTGCAGTATTTCTAGGTCAGTGTATTTGTTGAATATTTTTTCAACTTCAATTTTCTTTTAATCTTTATTATATTACGTAATTATATTAATATAATGTTTTATAATATATGTATAATATTATATAATATTATATTTGATGTAATATTTAATATGTTTTATTTAATATGCTTGCATATGATTCTGCACTATTTCTAGGTCACTAATCATAAATATTTGTTCTTTATTTCAACTTCAATTTTCCTGTTTTTTTCCTCTCCAAAATCATAAAACTTTTTTTTTCTCAGTTTTAAATGAAAAACTCAGTATTTTCTGTATGATCCTGTCAAATACTTTTAGTCTTGAGGTTAAATACCATTTAAGTATAAGAAAAAAATAGATGCATATGGGCATGACCAAGATCAACGGAAATGTTGGCTTGCTTTAATACTAACCAGTCTTACTCTGCAGGTACTAGAGAAACGCAAAATATTCTGTGGTGTTGATCTGCTACATCTAAACTTGATGAGATTCCCTGTTGATCTTTATCACGTTCTCTGTCCGTTCACAGGACATCCGTAACACCGTCGGCAACATCCCTATGGAGTGGTACAAGGATTATCCCCACATCGGATATGATCTGGAAGGCAAGAAGATCTTTAAACCAATCAGAAACAAAGATGAGCTGGATGAGTTTCTCGACAAGATGGAGAATCCCGATTACTGGTGAGGAGCATCTGGAACGTCCATTTAAACTCATTCATCCTCTGTAATTGTTTAGCACTCATTCTGTCTGTCATTACTAGGCGTACCGTCCAAGACAAGATGACGGGGGCTGATATCCGTCTGTCGGATGAGCAGGTGGACCTCGTGCACCGTCTGCAGCAGGGCAAGTTCGGTGACGTCAACTTCAACGAATACGAGGTATTCCGATCTGGTTTTCCGCTCTGTTGGTGTTGGATTCAAACACAGATCCGACAGTAACAGAATTTGTCACCTCAACATCTGCAGTCTGGTCTGTGAAAACCTCTTAAAACAGACTTCTAGATAATAACCCCAGCGCACGATGAGGAAAAAATGAAGCTGGTCGAATTACTCCTCTCGTTTACGAAGCCACACGAAGCCCAGCCCGAGTCTGTGCTCACCGCCGACAGATGAAGTAACGAAACATTAACGTGTTACGTGAGCGCAATTAGCCATCTTAAGAAAAACACCACAGCCCCGGCTGACCTACGCAGGAGGTAATGAGTCTGGATGGTGTCATGGCCACCGTTTAGTGGCTTCAACTTAACAAGCATCAGCGCTAATTGTGCATCGCTGTCTGTTTTGGCGCAAACAGGAAGTGAGTCAGTCCACAGTTGGTCTGTCTGTGATCAGTTAGTCGACCTCAGACAGGCTTTAAAGAGCGTGAGCGTGAAAAAGCCACCTGTCTTCTGACTGGGACTCATTGCGTCTGGTTGATTAGCCCAGATGTTCTCATTTTCACAATGCCAAATTAAACAGAACACAAATAAACTTTTAGGTCCTATATAATAGAAAATTGCTGCGCATACATACATACATATATATACATATATACATATATTTATTTTTTTATGTGAATGTCAAAATAAAGGCTAAAATATTAAAGCAAACTGTATACGATTATAATTTAATAATTATATACAATTATTATATATAAATTACAATAAACTGTTTGTGTGTGTGTGTAGGCTCATTTATCAAAAGTGCTATTAATTTACTAAGGTCTTTAAAATGTAAAAAATTCCTTACTTCACCTTTAATTGCATCTAAGGTAATAACGATATGATGTCATTGATTAAACTCTTCCTTTGCATTTAATGTTTTATTGTGTCTCTCCATTTTGCTTGTGTTTCTAGCCTGCGATCGACTTCTTCTCCAATGAAGTGATGATTCACCCCGTCACCAACAGGCCTCAGGATAAACGAAGCTTCATTCCTTCGCTTATCGAGAAGGAGAAGGCAAGTTTTGTTGTCCTTGTCACACCTTACAATTTATGTTTATGGTGAAAGCGTATATTTACTATGAATCAGGAAACAGCATGAGAATAGTCATGTTTCGTCTCCTAACTGCTCCCAGCTGTGCTGCGTTACAAATAATGATTCCCACATAGTTTTTAAAGTGGAAAGAGGTCTAAAACGCTGACTTGATGGGGATCTGAAATTGGACGCTGAAAGAAATCAGACCTGCAAACTTTTCAGTAAAAAAGAAGGCATTCCGGCTGATTCCGGTCACTATATACAATGCGACGTGTGCAGCGAGTTTTGAGTAATGATCGTTCACATGTGCTCTCAATCATGACAATGATGTGTTACTGTGTGTGTTTTTCTCTCTACTGTACCGTTACTGCATCCATCTCTGTCTGTTAGGTCGGGAAGTTGGTCCATGCCATAAAAATGGGTTGGATCAAGCCACACAGACCCAAGGAAACCACCCCGCAGTACTATGACCTGTGGGCAAAGGAGGACCCCAACAGCATCCTGGGACGCCACAAAATGCACATCCCAGCACCCAAGATGAAGCTTCCTGGTCACGAAGAGTCATACAACCCTCCTCCGGAATACCTGATGTCAGAGGAAGAGGTGTGATTTTAAGGAAACGTTCACCTACATTTGTCAAATGTCATTATTTACTCACCCTTATGTCACGCATGATATAATTTTTTTTACGTAGTGCTTTAAAAAAAAAAAAAAACAACCAAAAAAAAAAAAAAAAAAAAAACATTCATTCTTGAAAGATAAACAAGCATTCGAATTAAGTACAAATTTAAATCCATTTTCCATAAACAGACAGTAAACAAAGTGTTAAGACACTAAAAAAACAGACAACAAGTGTTCATGGTCTTAACATTCCCAGCATGCACTGGGGCAGCTATAGCAGGTTAGCATGGCCTAAAGCTGTAACTATACTG
>NW_015554119.1:670129-672823 GCF_001515605.1 Sinocyclocheilus anshuiensis | reverse complement strand
TTTTTAAGTAGGGCTTTAAAAAAAAAAAAAAAACACCATAAAAGTCATCCAGTGTCATTAAGCCTGGTGCAGCAAGTTTCAACTTTAAAAAAAAAAAAAATTTTTTATAATCAATAAATCTGCTGATTATATCTTCAGTTAAATTAATTAAAAACATACTAACAAGTGACTCAAATTAATATTTTTCTGGTAATATAAGAAACTTGTTATTTATATCCCTTCCTTACAGTCATAATATAGCATTGTATTTACAGTATATATGGCATTACTTGCATTAAATGTAGGATTTAATTTAAATCTAATCAATTTAGAACCAAAATTTAATGTGCAATACCAAATGTTTAATCGAAAAACATTTATTGATCATTTATAGATTTAGATAATTATAGAATTTATAGATACAAAACATTATAATAATTATAACTAAAATAATTATAATTAATATATTATATATCAACATATTAAAATATTATTAAATTTACATCCCCTTTCTCTGTATCACCTTATCTGTGTATACGCTGAATTCTTGATTTTAACGTCCAAGAACAAATATTTAATACAAATATTTTTTTTTAATTATTAAAAATTTATATAAAAATATTTCAAAACTAAATGGATAAAGAAATATTAATACTTATATTTTATAATTTATTCATATTTATTAATCAACTAAAATATTCAGTTTACAGTGCCTTTGTTTCACTGTTTAATCCACAAATGCTCGATTAATGAATTTAACTTCCAAGAACAACATATTTATTAAAATATATTTATAAATAAAATATATATTAAAAAAATATATGTATAATTTTATATTTAATACGTATTATTAAAATGTCATTAATTTTAATATTTATTGGATGTGTTAAACTATTACATTTACACTAAACACATATTTAATTAAAATAGTTATAAAATATTTTTAAATATATATACAGTATAAAATGCATATTTATATTTTAGAATTAATATTTATAATCATTATAATTAATATTTATTAGTGTATTAAAATATTACATCTACACTGCCTTTCTATTTTGCAGTCCATCTGTATGCACATACACTTGCTTTATAAAGTCAGACATTTAACAGAGAATCGCTTGCTTTCCGAGTCTTTATGCTTGTTTGCATATAAAAATATAACCGTCAAATGTAAATTATTCACTGCAGAAAAACATCTTTGATGCACATTTAACAGCACACAAAGTAAAGATTATCGGTGAATAATGATTTAACATTTGGAATACGTCATATGTACTGCTTTATATTGAGATTTGGTCGCTATGATCTGGAAAAGAACAACATGTGTGCAGAACTCATACACGAGTTTTTGGAAACAGAAGAGTAAATAAAGGCGGATTCATTTTGAAGGATTCAACTCTTCCTTTAAAATGTCACTCACATCATTTCACACCTGTGCCTCCAGCTCCATTAGGCCTCTACAATTTGCCTATAAGTCATTTGCGTATGTTTTACATGCTATAGTTAACTCTGTAGAAACATGTGCATCCCCTCTGCAAGTTAATCTTTATATGCAACCAAATTTTGACCCCAATTTTGCCTGCACCTGTTCTTTAGTCCGGCTTTGTCAGAGTTCTCATAACGTTTGCTCTTTGTTGTGTGTGTGTTTGTTGTTCAGAGACTGGCATGGGAGCAGCAGGACCCCGAGTACAGGAAGTTGAGTTTCCTGCCACAGAAGTTTGCCTGCCTGCGGGCCGTTCCTGCGTACTCGCGCTTCATTCACGAGCGGTTCGAGCGCTGCCTCGACCTGTACCTGTGTCCCCGGCAGCGCAAGATGAGGGTGAGATGCCTCTGCATCCGGTTCTGTACAAATAAACTCTACAGGCATTACTTAGAAGATGTAGATGGCTTTACTGTCACCAAACAGAATTATGAATTACAGAATGACCAAAAAACTCACATTTGTATATCTTCAGTTAACTCCTCTCAGGTTAATTTGGTTCTATTAAAGAAAAAATTATTAAATAAAATAATAAATTACATAGATATTAGTTTTCATATACATATAATGGTACTTAAATGATCAATATTGAAATAAGTTAATTAGTTAGAAACGAGATCAATTTTGATTTTTTAAATATATATGTGTATATATATATATATATATATATATGTGTGTGTGTGTGTGTGTGTGTGTGTGTGTGTGTGTGTGTGTGTGTGTGTGTGTGTGTGTGTGTGTGTGTGTGTGTGTGTGTGTGTGTGTGTGTGTGTGTGTGTGTGTGTGTGTGTGTGTGTGTGTGTGTGTGTGTGTGTGTGTGTGTGTGTGTGTGTGTGTGTGTGTGTGTGTGTGTGTGTGTGTGTGTGTGTGTGTGTGTGTGTGTGTGTGTGTGTGTGTGTGTGTGTGTGTGTGTGTGTGTGTGTGTGTGTTTTGTTTTTATTGTGCATATTTTATTCATTCACATTGAAAAATTCAATTCACCACATATATGAGAAAAACATTTTTTTTTACTTTAAATATTTTATTATGCTGCTTAATAGTAATATAATTTACTGATATTTTTTTAAATATTATATTGTTACTGTTTTTTTAAAAGCATTGAGGCAATCAAATTATACAACCAAGCCTTCCTCCAGTAGCATATCATATTACAGAAGCATTGCAAAAGCTCTCATCTTTTAATTTGTTTTAACAAGAATATTGTCCTTTTTTTTTTTTTTTTTTTTTTTTTCCGG
>NW_015554119.1:643834-670091 GCF_001515605.1 Sinocyclocheilus anshuiensis | reverse complement strand
TTAACAAAAATATTTTCCTTTTTTTTTTTTTTTTTTTAATTCAGGTGAATGTGAACCCAGAAGACCTGATTCCTAAACTTCCCAAACCCAAAGACCTGCAGCCCTTCCCAACCACACAGTCTCTGGTATGTCATCTTAAACTGGTCTGGGATCGTTTTTAACAGCCCGATTGTGACGATGACTGTCAGAGGAGCAGCTTGTAGATCAGATACTCATGATATTTCTGGCCTAGACTTTATAATGGCAGGACGGTGAGCTCTGATTTTATTGAGACAGGAAACCGTATTACTTACTGTACCGCGTGGGTGAAAAAGATCAGAAGGCGAATATTTTTGTTGTTGAAATTGTAGACTGTGGCTGTAAAACTGCAGACATGTAACAGGGTTTGTCTGTCATTCTTTTGGACTGGGTTAAAGAAGAACAAAAATGTTAATAAATCAACTAAATATGTTTAGTGGTAATGGACTAATGTGAAATAATAGAGTCCTGAACGTGTCCTTGAATGATCTCTCACTGTCTGCTTTTCTTCTCTGCTGTTTCTGTATGTTATGATGATGATGTTGGTGTTTGTGTATGACAGGTGTACCGCGGACACTCTAGTCTGGTCCGAAGCATCAGCATTTCTCCCAGCGGACAGTGGCTTGTGTCCGGTGAGTCCCGTCTTTCCCTGTTCGATTTTCAATAGATATTCCCACTGAAATGTCCCGCACAGATAGCAGTGACAATCAAGGCATCTTATTGTAGCCAAGGCTTATTGGTTACCACATGTAGTCCAACACATTGAGCCATGGTGCTTGAATGGTTGGAGTTTGGCTCACAACAGTTTTATTTGATACAGAAATATTTTTTATTACTCTGAATTTTTTTAATGTTTAATTACATTTTTTTATTTAATAATATATGTAAAATAGTCCTTATAATTTAATAAGTAATTAATAAAAATATGTAAAAAATAGTCCTTATAATTTAATAAGTAATGAATAAAAAAGTAAACATGTAATAGTAGTCATAATAAAAATAGATAATATATTAAATTAACTGTGAATACACACACATATATATACAGTATATGTATGTGTATGTATGTAACAGAGATGTAGAATTATTTTTACTATAAATATTTATGATTTTTATATCTATATATATATAGAGAGAGAGAGAGTGTTTCATATTTATCAATAAATATGAAATCCTAATAATATAAATAATATTTAAAGATGTCTTTAATACAGAAATATTTTATTGTTACTATTAACATTTAAAATGTTTTATGTAGTATATAATATTATTTTTGCATAATATTAATTTAAAAAATTGGTAATTTCATGAGTAATTATGTTTTAACTAGAATATTGTCTTTATATATGTGTGTGTGTGTGTGTGTGTGTGTGTGTGTGTGTGTGTGTATTACAGATACATTATGGATTTTTAAAAAATTATTACAGTTTTAAACAAATTTTCGGATATTTTTAAATATGATATGGTAACTGTTTTTAAAGCGTTTAGGCATTTGATGTTGATGCTAGATTGTATGTTTGCACCTTTGTTTTGTAATGATGTGTGATTAAAGCCGGATGGATTGTGGAAATGTCTTTTTCTGTTCTTTTAAATGTGGCCCCTGCTCTGTATGTGAGGTGTTATTGGACTGTTTGAGGTGAAGTCTGTCTGAGCGCTCTTTCCTCAGTGGTAGCTAACAAGCTGCTGAAATCATTCCTCACTCACCCGCCATGATGTCATAGCTCTTGGCGGAGGGAGATGGGGCTGTGTGCTGATGGGACGAGCAACCCGTTCGGAGATGAGAGAGATTAGGGGAGGCCTGCGGGTTTCGGCAGAGCCAGGATGAGCACAGATGCGCCTGAAATGTCCATATTCACTGGCGCTCCACAACGCGGATAAATCAATCACGATCCGCTCATGATAGGTCTCCTTTTCCTCTCTTCTAGACTGATTTCGGTTTTATTTTTATAGGTTTTGGCAGCACGTCCCTATTGTTAGCCGCTCCGTGAAGTGACCTCATTTGTTGATGGTTCCGTTTTGAGTTATTTGTCATTTTGAATGCAGGACAAACAATTTCTTAATCGTTTTAATCTTGATTTTCTTTCCCCCATTTATATCGTTTATTATTGTATTTAGATGCAATTTTAGGACATTAATTAAAAAATGACCTTAATATTTAGTATTGTAATCATGGTCTTGTTGTCCATGATTATTAATGCAAATAATAAATGATTTCATAACCTTTCATTAAAATGGAATAACTTTCTACGAATTGTTTGATGACAAATTTTGAATGCTGGGCAAACACTTTGCAATTTTTTTTTATTTTTTTTTTTTCATTTATTTTCAAAAATAAAGATTTTAAATTATTTTAATTATTTAAAAAAAAAAAATATATATATATATATATTTTTTTTTTTTATCATAACATTATTTTAAAGAATAAAAAAAACAAACACTTTCTAAATCTCAGTTTTCCCCATTATAAAGAAAAAATACAAATGTGATTCCAGTTCTGTGAGGATTATATGTTTAGGTCTAAAGAGATTTCATACATAATGGAGGAAAGGCCTCTCTTGAGTGCAGTCTGTTGATCATTATCCGTTATTTTACGTTCGTGGTCCTTTAGATACATAAATGCATGCTATAACCCATCGTATTCCCTCAGTAGGGCCGGCATCTGATTGCTATTAACTTGAGGGGGATATAAATTACTCGAACGAAACGAGTAGTAAGCAGCATTTTAATAACACATGCAGTCAATTTCACTCAGCGTTAGCGATGGGAGCGGCGCAGCCAAATATACAGAAGCCAAATGATATTCGTACAGTATGAAAATGCGGTTGAATTTGCCCGTCTGATTTGAATGTGGTGATCCAGGTAACAATACCGGCCGTTCAGACGCAGAATGGAAATGGTTTCCCAGAATGCTTTGCAGTTGGGGCTCAAATAAGGCAGATAAACAGGGGGAAAGAGCAGAAAACGGTGTAGGTGGGGGCTGGTTGCATTTTAGAGGCAATATCTGCTCAGCCGTCCATAACAAAGAACTTCATGAAACGCATATGCAAAACCACTACAGTAAAGGGTTGCTCTTTTGTCAAGCTATAAAATATATTAAAGCAGTAATAAAATGCTCTTTCCCACAGTAAAAATTGGCAGTTGACAACCTCCCAGGCATCACAACCCTTCTCGCCCTGGGCCTGCCCAACTTTCCTTGGGTTAGTTTGGTGTGTGATAATTTCTTCCATATCAAAGGATCGGGCGCTCATGACAAAGCACTAGTGAGACTTTTGTCCCAGGACTTTGTTCAGTCTCTGCATCCTGGGTTTTCTAATTTTGCGTATGCTGATTTGGGAATTGCAAGTCGGAAAGTTTTTTTGAAGAGATTGTGCAGCCAGTGGTTGTAAAACTGGGCTAATTTATTTTGAATGCCAGCAAATGTCAGGAAACACCAACAATTTGCTTCTCAGTTTTGTTTTTATTCTTGTTAGTGGTGTTTACTAGGCCAAGCTTCATTAATACCAGTTATTAAACTTAAGGTTTGTGATTTGATCAAACCTTTAACATTGAACTACTGTTCATACATTTGGGGTCGATACGATTTTTAAAATGTTTTCTGAAGCAGTCACTTTTGCTCACCAAGGCTGGATTTATTTGATCTGAAGAAACAGTAATTTTGTGATATATTATTGCAAATTATTTCAAATAACTGTTTTTCTATGTTAATATTAGAGGCCGACCGATATATAGTTTTGCCGATTTTATCGGCCAATATGTGCCTGGGCAGATATATCGGTATCGGTGAAAATGCCGCCGATATACCACCGATATGAAAAAATTTTTTACAGAACATAAATCACAGATAAAATGCTTGTAAATGCCGTAATTACGTAGTTTGTCCAGCAGAGCGCGCTCCATTGTTTGCTACTGGCGACCTGGATGAAGCGCTTTAAAGCTTAATTGTATGAAACTTTGAAAGGCCATATCTCCGTAACGGCGTGGCAGATCCGCACCAAATTCGGGGGATCCCTTCAGCTCGAGGAACCCCCTCGAACGCCGAATCGAGTGTATGTCTTGAGGCCCCCTTTCGAATGAGACCGCCCCCGCGTCAATAGCCCCTGGGGTCCGGGAGTTACGGGCAGTTAAATTCGCGGTCGGGCGTCGACCGATCTGGCGATCCCGGGGGGCTACCGATGCGCGGAGGGTGGCGTTCGAGAGGGCTCCTTGAGCTGAAGGGATCCCCGAATTTGGTGCGGCTCCACTGCCGCGTTCGCGAGATAGTGACACCAGCCAACACTTTCACTTCAGTAAGGAGGTCTCTTGTTCAGGCAGCGGCATTCAAGCGTTTTATTCGACAGTAAGTGCCCTGCAAAGTGGACTTCACATGATATTCCGCCATGATTCCAGTTCCAAGGGAACGTACACATTACATTCAAAGGGCATTACAGTGCGCGAGACGTGAATTTAAATTGTATTTATTTACAGAGGTATATTATGTCACACTTCACACTTCTCTAGTAAGTTTCGTCTGTGTGTGAAGACGGTAGCAAAAATCCGTGAATGAATGTTCCGAAGTTAAATAAACTTCAACGGAATAAAGTTGAATGGAATTGAATTGAAATAAAGTTGAATAAACTTCAACTTTACTGTTCAGTGCACTGATGTCAGACTCATTTTGGATAATAAAGTTTGTTAAATTGTTAAATGCCCTGCCTCCATTACATATCTTTGTCACGTCATTATAAGTGTTTTCACATTTGAGTGATCATTGCAAAAAATGTGTTAATGTATACCAGTATATATTCTGTTAATGTATATACTTTATTCTATATGTAGTACCAATCAAAAATATACACAAAGAATATGGGCCGATATATCGATATCTGCCTTTTTTACTCCCTAATATCGGTATCGGCCCCCAAAAAACCATATCGGTCGGGCTCTAGTTAATATGTTTAAAATGTGATGCAAGCTGAATTTCAGCAGTCATTACTCCAGTCTTCAGTGTCACATGATCCTTCTGAAATCGTTCTAATTTGCTGATGTGCTGCTTGGGAAATATGTATTATTACCACTGTTGAAAACAGTATTTTTTTTAATATAATCAGTAATATTTTTGTGGAAACTGCAATATGCTTGATATCAGGATTCTTTGATGAATTGAAAGTTTATTTGAAATGTAAATCTTTTTAAAACATTCAAAAACATTATAAATGTTTTTACTGTCACTTTTGATCAATTTAACGCATAAATTGATCAAAAGTGACAGTAAAAGTCCTTGCTGAATAAAAGTATTTATTTCGGGAAAAAAAAAGTACTGACCTCACACTTCAATTTAACAGTAATTTAATTATTAAACTTTGTCCCGTAACTCATCAGACACTGATAGATAATAAAACAGTGGGGAAAAATCCCACATTGAAGAGAACATTTTCAGAACATTTTTTTCTGGAGACTTCCAAAATGAAGCAATGATGAGAATCTCACAAGAATTTGGTTTTACAGACTTGCAAAACGAAAACGCTGCAATTACAGCATGTCAAACCTACAGTTACAGTTTTTGCGCTGTAGTTAGATTGCAGTCAATGACATGAGAGAATGCTGTGAAGAAGGGCTGAGGTTACGCGACTGTACATATTTACATTTACAGAGCTCGATCATGGCCTGAGAGAGCCTCAAACAGCATTCCTCACTAATGATGTGGCTAAACGAAGATGAGCGGAGACATTATAAACTCCAGCATGACAGTCACTCCATGAACTCACTGCGATCCACATGTTCTGTTTGAATCAACAGAGAACTCCATTTCTGAAGACTCATTTGTTTAGGATATGAATGTTTTGAATGGATTTAAAGTGTGGGGTTGAGATTCGTTTACGATTTAGATTTTTTTTTAAATAGTTTTGTTTTTAAATATATATATATTTGTCTATATACTGTATATAGACAAACTGAATCCACCTGTTTTTTAATCCTTTAATTTAACACTCACCGATAGAAGTGTAAATGTGAGAAAAAAGCTAGATCGATAGATAGAGAAACTCCATGAGAATTTAATCTCAGTGTGACAATTGGGTGCATTTGTAAAGTTGGAGTTTAAAATAAAAAGGAATCTCTTGGGTGCCGTCCGAAAACACAACTACAAATTAACAGAGCGGCTAAAAGAAATCGTGGTCGGCGGGGAGCCCTGCTCAGCCACAGGAAGTGCTTATGCCTCAGATCCATACACTCCCAAAAACACGCTACACAACACACTCATGACCCTGTGTGAGAAACCCTGGTTATACAGGCCGTTTCAGTGTATAAACTGTGAGAAATACAGCATTTTAAGGAGTTTCATCATATGACCCATTAAGTTTGTGGGTGTTTTTTGCCATTTATAGACTAGAAGTAGTTATACAATTGTACAAAAATTATCATCAATTAAAAATTGAGGCTTTTTACATTAAAGGGGTCATATGATGCTGCTAAAAAGAACAGTGAAAGTGAAACTTGAGCGGTGAACTAATTTTCGGCAGCCGGAATTTCGGCGCATCTCTAATTATTGGCGACATCAGAAATGGATATTATATAATAGATGCTTTTTTGAACATTTTAGCAATTTAAAAATATTAAAAAAGGATTTTTTACACGGCACCCCTGCTCTCGACAGACGGCACCCCGGTTGGGAAACACTGGCCTAGAGAGAGCGGCGGCAGCCTACAGTGAGCAGAGGCCGGGGGCTAGCGTGAGGAACGACTGGAGGGTTAGAGTGAACAGGGGCGGGTGGGCTTGAGAACTTTTATAAAGAATATCTCTTTGGATTTGAGACTTTAGTCTTTGCAACTTTACAGATCTTCTTTATGCACGAAGAGCTTGCAACACTCCAAAGAGAAAGGAAAAATTGAAATCGCGTCATATGACCCCTTTAATAATACATGTCTTGGTAATTGATTTTGAACCGTTGTGAACAATTGAAGCAAACTTTCATTCAGGTCTGCTCCATTTGTCCTTTTCTTGAGCAGTTACCTATAAATTCAAGTACTGGCATTCCTATTAGAATATCCTATTTCACTTGTTTCAGTTGTAAAATGGGTTGCTAATGCTGTTTCTTGTTGACTTTAACATCTAATTTCTGTCATCCTTTGGGACACATTATTATATTTTTTTCCCCTGTCTCAAAGTGCCATTACTGTCGTATAAAATGGACTTTTAACATTATTGCTGCTTTTTCCCCTCCATAAAGGCAAATATTACAGTCATTCCCATCTTATTTATGGCCACCATCTATGTTTAATCATCTACAGGAAAGTCTTGGTGTCCCCTGCATCACACATATCTGCAGCTGTACAGGCCTGACAGGCCTCTCTGACCGCCAGCGGCTGTCCGCCGCAGAGCCCGTCCCTCCTGCTATATCTGTCGCCATACAGCTCAATACTTAAAAAGTGATTATGGGTTTTGGAGTTATTACACTCCACCCTCCAGGCCCGGCCCGTTTTCCCCCGTGTTGTTTTTTCTACGTTTATGAAGCATGCAGGTATAAAAGTTCAAATGTGATTTTACGGCAGCTTATGATGTTGTGTGGCTGATACGAGGAAGGGGTTTCCCATCGAACACGTCTGGAGCTGTTGAATGAAACAGAGCAGTTACCTCTTAGTAAAGTTGGCTTTTAAGTGAATTTAAAGAGAAATTATGCATTAAGTGTTAATAAATCACATTATGCCATCACGAAAATAAAGATATTTTAATGTTAGAATTATATGCCTTCATAATGTGGATATGGATATAATTATACTTTAAGGATGGTAAGGTTGTACAGTTTTACAGTTTAATTTTACAAGCTTTGTAAAATGACATGGGGCTTTTTGGGAAAAGAGTTTAATATTGATTTTGCTGCAAGTTTACAACGTTTCAATTATCAGTTGTTTAAAGTCATACTAATCCTTGTTAGTGTAGTGTAACTGATCATTGAAAAATTTGCAGCAAAATCAATGTTAAATAATTTTTCCAAAAAGCCCCATGTCATTTTACAAAGCTTGTAGATTTAAACTGTAAAACTGTATACCGTTGCCATCCTTAAAAGCATTTTTTAAATCTTTTTTTGTTCCAATACTTGCAAACATAAGAGTGACAAAAAATGATGTTGATGGAAAAATTACATTTTGATTTTATAAAATTGCTTTCAAATGGGGAAGATATGCTGTAATAGTTCAGTTTAGCTTAATTTGACGTGCTTAAGGTTGTGAAACCTTCAAAGTACTTTATAGAAAAGTTTAAGTTGATATTTTCACTTTTCGGTTATAAGTTATTTACTGTACAAAATGATGTTAACAGGGTTGACATTTTAAGACATTTTAAAATGATAAAAAGGAGAGTTTAACTTGTTCTTTACCTTGAACTTCACGTCTTGAAATGTTTTTTAAAATTATATTTACTTTTAAAAGAGGGAATAGAAATTCAATGCTAGATTTATTTGTTTAGAAAAAGTTCTATTCTAACACATGGTAAGCTTGACATCAACTGTTCATTTTTAGTCATTTTTGTTCATACTGTATGTATATGAGAGGAAATAAATGGCTCTCGTTTTGAATAATGACTGTCTAACAGCAGTAGCACACAAACTTTAAACACCCGGCTTCTCTTTGTCTGTCACCTTCAGTAATCTAGTATTATTATAGTGCACTCGTGCCAAAGTGCTGCTGTGTGTGTCACAGTGGTTGTGCAGAGCGAGGATGAGTTATCCTCCATGTGTGCTGCTGAGAGAGGAAGTGCCGTCGAGCTGACAGAACGCTTTAGTTGTGCCAGAGACCCGAGCGTCTGTGTCCTCTCAGCTGTTCAGACGCTGAGACACACAAACCTGCGCACATTTGCACAACCATATTAAATACGCATTTAAATGAAATCCATTTCATTAAGTCATTCTGAAACAGAATGCTGGATAGTTTAAGTAAAAGTTTTTGTTTTGACCCTTTGACCTCAGGCTCTGATGACTGTACGGTGCGTTTCTGGGAGGTCAGTACGGCGCGCTGCCTGAAGACGGTAGAGGTGGGCGGAGCCGTGAAGGGCGTGGCCTGGAATCCCAATCCGTCCATCTGTCTGGTCGCTGTCAGCTAGTAAGACCCGCCTCATTTTCTCTTATAACCTGTATCTGAATGTTAATTTAATGGTCATCTGTATGTTTTGTAACATTCAGTATGTGATGTATATTATTTGACAGCAGATGATTTACAGGATTTATTTTTAGTTATTTTAGTTGTAGAGCTGCAGCCTGGTTAATTAGTTAGTGTTAGTTTAGTAAGCCTCAGAAAAGACCAGTTATGAGAATGTCAAATGTTCATTTTGGAATTTGAGTAGCATTTTCAAGAACTTTTCTTGAATCTTCCAAGGAATTTAAAGAGAATTTATTTAAACAGCCAGCTTTTTTTCATTTGTTAGTTAATTAGAGGTTAGGAAGGTGGGTTAGATAAATCAGTATGGATGCATAGATACAAATTCTGATGTTGGTTGGTTGCTTGAAATGGTTAAAATGTGTCATGTAAATAGGATAGATAAATAGTTAGAATGGATGGACAAACATTCTTATGTTAGTTATTTGGTTGATTAGTTATTAGATAAATAGTTATGAAGGTGGATAAATTGGTAGGATGGATGGATGCTTAGACATTCTGAGATTGGTTTGATAGTTAAATAAATGTTAAATAATTAGCTAGGTTGGTAGGCTAGGTTGTCAGGTCAGTTGGATGGATGGACAGATAGATGGGTAGATGATGCATAGACAAAGGATTTTTGGTCCGATAGATAGACGGGCGGATGGATGGATGCATAGATGATGGATGGTTGGACAGAAGAATGGATGGATGAATGCATAGGTGATGGATGGTTGGACAGAAGAATGGATGGATGAATGCATAGATGATGGATGGTTGGACAGATGGATGGATGGAGGATGGATAGATGCATGGATGCATGGACAAAGGATTTTGGGTCGGATAGATGGATGGACGGATGGATAGATGGATGGTTAAATATGGGTAAATAAGTAGGTAGGTTAGATACATGGACTTACAGATAGATGGTCGGTTGGATGGTTCGATAAATAGCTTGTTTTATCATATGTATAGAGAGATGGCTGAGACTGAACATGATGTTTGTGTGCAGTGATGACACTGTGATGCATAGACAAAGGATTTTTGGTCCGATAGATAGACGGGCGGATGGATGGATGCATAGATGATGGATGGTTGGACAGATGGATGGATGGAGGATGGATAGATGCATGGATGCATGGACAAAGGATTTTGGGTCGGATAGATGGATGGACGGATGGATAGATGGATGGTTAAATATGGGTAAATAGGTATGTTAGATACATGGACTTACAGATAGATGGATGGTTGGATAAATAGCTTGTTTTATCTGATGTATGGTGAGATGGATGAGAATGAACATGATGTTTGTGTGCAGTGATGATACTGTTGTCCTGTTGAACCCTGGTCTGGGCGACCGGCTGGTTTGCACCGCTACGGATCAGCTGATCTCTTCCTATGAGGAGCCAGAGGAAGTAAAGGATCAGCCTGTTCAGTGGGCCGTCGCAGAGGGCGAAGGTCACGAGCAGGGTCACCGCCTCATCCTCAAACACCCCAAGGTAATCAAAGCACATACAAACACACCACAACGGTCTGATTATATATTCATGAGAATGACTTCTTCACGATAACCATTAGCAGGTCACATTTATTCTCTGTTCAATTCGATATTTTCCAGTTAACAATAGAAATTAAAAAGTCTTTTTTTTTTTCTTTTCTCATCCCCTCTGAGAGCGTCCGTGCATCTCTTACGTGAGCCGCAGCCAGAGGCTTTTAACTATTGGCAGAAGCCGCAAGCCTGTGGTCGTCTTTTTCCTGAAATGGAAAGAAATTTAAGACGCCTCTAGTGTCCAATTAAAACTACTGGAAAAAGCAAAGCAGCGACGCGTGTTGGCAGACTGGCAGAGGCCAAGCCGTTAATAACGGCAGTAAATTTAGTCCCAGCATGTCTTTGAGGTTATAATTGGATTAATCGTCTGTGGATTTACCACAGAATGACTTTGACCTCTGACCTCCAGCTACCCGCTTTCTCTCTCTTCTCTCTCTGAAGGCCGTGAGGCAGGTGACGTGGCACGGGAAAGGCGATTACCTGGCATGCGTCATGCCCGACAATGGCAACAGCCTCCAGGTGGTCATCCACCAGGTGAGCAAACGCAGGACGCAGAACCCCTTCCGCAAGAACAAGGGTCTGGTGCAGTGCGTGTCCTTCCACCCCATCAGGCCTTATTTCTTCGTGGCCACGCAGCGCTACGTACGAGTGTATAACCTCATCAAACAGGAGCTCACCAAGAAGCTGATGGCTAACTGCAAATGGATTTCAAGCATGGCCATCCACCCGGGAGGTGAGTAACTGGACGTTTCTGAAAGGGTCACCATCATTTCATTCAAAACCTGACTTACTGAGATGTTTTGGAGAATCTCCTATGAATTTCCAGTACAATGAAAGTATATTAAGGCTGTCAAATTAAAAATACAGAGTAAAAGTGCAGTCACATTTACTGTTGCTCAACAAAATTTAGTTCATAAAATCCAGTCGTTTTAATGGGAATTTTGTCTGAACATACTGTGGCAACAAATGTTCCCTATGTAGATTCTTACATTTTATATTATATATTAAAACTTAAATACTATGAAATGATCCATTAAATAGAGGCTGTTTGAAAAACAGTTATTTACACTTTGTAGTTTTGGGTGTTAATCAAGTCGTCATTATATAGTTCATCAAATTTTGATTGTCCTTCGTCTGTCTTTCATCATTTTTTGATTGTCTTGTCTTCTGAAGCCATGTTATAGTTTGGTTTAAGGAACAAATTGAAATTCAGGCCGTAACTCACAAATCTCATTTGTTTGCGTGAATTAAACTTTAAAATGCGCCAGGTTTGTTATTGGTGATAGCTGCTTCCATCCAAAGTGTGAATTTAATTTATATAAAAATTGTAATATTGCAAAAATAATTTGTAAATAAAGTTTACATCCTGCAAGTTTAAAAGCACAAAATCATGAAAATCGAAATTGGCACCAGTGTTATTTAGTATTATTTATGTATTATTATTATTTAGTATTATTTACATATTATTGTTATTTAGTATTATTAACATATTAATATACTATTTATTAATTATCCTTTTATTTTTATACTTTTTTATTTAAGTTTTAGTCTTTTTTTTTATATATATATATTTCTATTTATCTTCATTTTATTTTTGTCTTTTAGTAATTTTAGTACTTAAACTTATTTGATTTCAGTTCAATGATTTTTTATAGTTTTATTTAACAATAAACCACCCTGATTGGCGCACACACAGAAAAAAGTTATAGTCACTCTTTTGTTAAATACCATGTTTATGGTGAACATCATGTTTGCTAGCAATTAGTAGCAGATGCCGTATTTCTTGCAACATGACTTTTTTTGATGTGCATCTAAGAATTTATCCTGTAAATGTGTTACTATCTTAGTTTTTGCACTTTTGCTTATCTCAAGCTTGCATTGTGAACATTTTATTTGAATCTTGATGCTTCCATCCAGCATTTTTAGGCTCAGAATTTACATAAAAATATGCTGATATAAACTTGATGTCAAATGCTATTGGTGTGTCTCATAACCAAATATGATGAACAAAGTTTGTATTATTATGTCCAAATGAGATTTGAGAGCTACAGCAGAGAAGATGATTTTGAGTGAATGGTAATTTAAATGTTGGTCTGTCGTATGACTTCAGATGCCTCAAGTCGTATGGATTACTCTAATGGTGCTCTTTTGTCCTTTTGGGAGCTTTAGAGGTCCAGAATAGGCTTTGAATGAATGGAAAATATCAGCTTGGAGATTTTTAAAAATACTTTGCGTGAAGAAAGTAAGTCATTGGTTTGGAATGAGATGAGAAAATGAGAAGAAATTCATTTTTGGGTAAACGATTATGGACATTAACCTCTTTCGGTGACCTTTGAAATTAAATCTGGCAGCTTTCTTCAGCCTGTTACGGTATGTTATATAAAAGTGAGTGTTTGGAGGTGACCAGAGGAAAGTTATTCTGGCTTAATATTCGTCTTGGTTTCTCAGAAATGTCCCTAAAGTGACATGTGACATCAGTGACTACTCTCTGGATGTCAGATGTCATTCGTTTGCTCTCTTTTACCCATTTTCCACAGGCGACAACGTGATATGCGGTAGCTACGACTGTCGTCTGGCCTGGTTCGATCTGGACCTGTCCACGAAACCGTATAAAGTTCTCCGGTGAGTCAGCACGAGCAGGTTTTTATAATTTGGGCAGTCTGGGGCAGACTCGAGGGAAATTGTTGGTAATGCTGGCCTGTCAAATGTATGAATGTCTCCTTTTGGGACTTGGAGAGGTTCTGTGTAACGTCCCTCTGCTGTCGGGATGCTGACGGGTCTGTCTTGTGTCTCTGTCCATGCAGACATCATAAGAAGGCTCTGAGGAGTGTGGCCTACCACAGGCATTACCCGCTGTTTGCGTCCGGCTCTGATGACGGCAACGTCATCGTCTGTCACGGGATGGTCTACAAGTGAGTCTGATCATCTTCCTGTCCGGGTTTTGTTTCACTTTTTCCCAGTGTCATTTAGTCTGCTGGGTTCTCTGTTTTTTGAATTTCTAATCCCTCTCTCGTTCTTTGGCTGTGTTTTGAATAGCATACTAGCAGTAGTATGCGTACTGTGCATACTGTACATAATGTATGCCGTAAGCTAATTTTCTCTGTTTATTATACCTGGGTGAGTATGTGCACTATACAGTAGGGTATATTTCAAGGAATACTGTTTCCCACAATGCAATGCGCTCAACTTTCCATTTCCATTGTAACAAATAAACTAGAAGTAATATAAGATGTAATTTCTAACATCTTTCTTAACTCTGTTTCAGTGGGCTGCCAAAACTCAGAAATTAGGTCATGTGACAGGGAAGCATACTACAGTTTAAAAGATTTATTTCATAATAATGCATACGGTTTCATTTTCTTTAAATCATAGGCAGTTTACAGTGAATGCTGTGCTATATTTAGTAAGCTAGTATTTCATTTTGAACTTGAAATCATTTTGAACTGTTATATACTAATGTAGTGTGCAGTATGTGTACTGCCAACTACTTTAATATAATAAATATGAATAATTAAACATTAAAGTCAATAAACATTATAAATTAATACAATAGAATTTTTTGCAGTGATAAATATTAAAAACATAATGTTTATGTGTAATGCTGGATAGTTTAAATCTTTCAATTTTAATAATTAAATATTATAAATTAATATATTACCGTTTTTGCAGTGTGCAGTGATAAATATAAAAAATTTAATGTTTATGTGTAATGCTGGATAGTTTAAATATATAAATATTCATTATTAAATATAAATAAATATATTACAATTTTATGCAATAATACATATTTAAAATGTAATGTTTGTGAGTACTGCAAACCACTTTAAATATATAAATTTGAATAAATATATAATAGAATATAAATATTTTTAAGTTTTATATATTTCATGTTTAATTTGTGAGTTGCATCCAGTCATAATCTTTGAATTAAAGATTTGATTTTATTCTTAACTAAATTGTGTCTCAAATCTACACAAAAATGTAAATTCTGTATTTTGAAGAATGTTGATAACCAAACAGTTGCTGGTAGCCATTGACTTCCATAGTATTTTTTTCCATACTATGGAAGTCAATTTCTACCGGCAACTTTTTTAATTTGCTACCGGCACACTGGAATAGGAAAGTCAAGTGCATTGCATTGTGGGAAACTATAGACTGTGCAGTGTAATCTGGTTGTGTACTGCACATTTTAGTGCATATAGAAACCTTGCATACTATGCACAGTGTACATACTGCATAAATAGTGTAAGTAGTATGGTGATATGCTGTTCTGAACACGGCCTGTCTCTCTTAACGTGGTGTAGTTCTCTCGTTTCTGTCTTTTCTTCTCTTTCTGTTTGTCTGTTTCTCTCGGGCACATGTGCAGTGTATCTGCAGGGGTAGACTATCATTCCTGTAGTTTGGTCAGGAACGCTCTTTGAGCGGGGCTAATGATCCGTGTACGGTGGAGGGCAAGCGAGATCTGGGTGAAAAGCCTTCATCAGCTGCCTTTAATAGATCTCTCTATACTCAAACTGAGGATGTCATGTTATTTTTCAACTTCTTACTTTCCCCCATGCAAACTGTTGATGCATATACAGCAAACCATATTTCCAAAATTCACTGTTTTATGGCCTTTACAGCTCTCAGACAGTTGGAAGAAATGGCCAGCAGTTTTAACCACAAAATTTGGATAGAGAAAAAGGAACTGTTGGTTGACTAAGCTAAAAATAGTGTAGAAATAGTAAGGTAGACTAGATTAGTGAGGTCTGCTAGCAGTTTACACTTTTTATTCTACGTTTTTATTTGAGCTTTAATATTTAAGAGTTAAATGTTAGTTGAAATTAAAAACTGACTTGTTGAATGGTTTTATTTTATTTTACCATCTTTCCAATTGAAATACATCTTTGATAAGCAAGCATACTAACTTTTGATACATTTTTGTTAGAAACAATTTGTGAATTTTGTTTAAATGGTTACATTTGTGGTCAAAATGACAAATTGTTATCAACCATTTTGACAAATATTTGTTTTTTACTCTAAATAAATTATTATAGTTTTCAGAATGTAATAATTTAATAAATATATTATAAAAAAATTAAAACAATACAATCTGTGCATAAAAGACATTTAAAATATTGTAGTATTAAAATGTAATAAATGTAGTTATTTAATAATAAAAAAACTAAATCTGTACGTGAGACATTTATAAAGTTTTCAGTATTAAAATATTATACATGTAATAATAATGATTAAAAAACAATTTTTAAATGCACAATAATAATAATTCAAATATTATGTAATTCAAAATGTACAGATTTGGGTTTTATTAATTATATTACATTAATACTGAAAACATTTTATTCATAATTGAATAATTAGTAATTATTTATTAAAAAAAAATGTAAATTTGCACATAGGACTTTTAAAATATTTCAAAATTGAAAACCATAAAATCTGTTAATAAAATACATTTTAAAGGAAGCTGAAATAAATGAAGGCATGCTAAAATGTTTCAAAGATGGTTTTAATATATGACCTTCATATAACAAAAAAAAAAGTTTGAATCTGTCATGTTTAATAAAAAATCAACTTGTGGTTCATAAAAGTGCCCGTAGTTGAAGAAACATCCATTGGCAGAAAATAATTCAAGCATTTAAGAGCTGTTATTGGAGCCAGACTTGTTGAAAATCATTATTCAGAGCCAGTTGTGAATAACACTAACCTTTCTAATGTCTGTGTGTTAATCCTACAGTGACTTGTTGCAGAATCCTCTGATTGTTCCAGTGAAGGTTCTGAAGGGTCACACCATCACTCATGATCTCGGGGTCCTCGATGTGACCTTCCACCCAACCCAACCCTGGGTGTTTTCCTCAGGGGCCGACGGAACAGTCTGTCTTTTCACCTAGAAAACAAAACGAAAACAGCCCTCCATCGGGAGCCGCGACCTCCAGTTTTCTAAACCAGAAATTACACGCCAGTTACGAGTCGATGAGGTTTTTTAGATTTGCTGCTCTCTGAGGACATTGACATGTTGCTGGCAGGAATCAAGTGCCTGATCTGATATTGAACATGTCATTATAAGATGTGTTTTGAGCTATGTTTTGCCTTTTTTATGTTAGAAGAAAATACATCCAGACACTCATAGATTCCCACAGGACTCGAGTGCAGTGTAAAAAGAGAGACAGGTTTGGTTTCAAACCCAAAACCGTGTCCGCTCGGAAAGGCCCGTTTCCGTACCGGGCTGTCAGTGCCCCACAGCAAATCAAGCCCAACCGCTAATCCTTGGACAAGGAAGCTGAATTTGAAATGAAACAAATGTCCGACGTTGGGCCTTGCCAAAGGAAACAAGACATGAAACAAAGCTGCAGACGTCTGTCCTTCACTTACACCTCCTGGTGTTTTCTTAAACCGCCTTCTGAAGCATTTCATCCAAAAATGGCACTACCGTCAACTCCTACCAGCCTCAACGTGTCAATTTTTATTTTTTTTTTACCTCTACCTGTTCAGTTGTGAAACCTTTACCAGTTGTAATTCAGAGACCAGAGACTTTTAATTAAACATGGTGTTTCTTGAAGAGTGTGAGAGTTTGTTTTCTCTTTCTCTTCTGGTCTCTCGCCACAGGTCAGCGAGGGTGATTTTCAAGACTCCTGAATTATATGCAGCGAGGGTCTGGGAATTGGTTTCGTTTCCTACGCCGAGAGGCCCAGACGCCGCTGATCAGATGGCATTGTGTGTTATAGATCATATTTCGTGGAGGCCGTCCACCTGCGGGTCCTTCTCTCAACTCCAGACATCGGTCTCAAGGCTGTGAGCCTCTCCGTGTGAAGATTGCAGTCCTTTGTTAATTTGCCAGTATCTCCAGGGATGAAGTGTTTGTAGACCAGTGTAGATCAAATAATATTATCTCAGATTACACCACACAATTGCTTGCCAAGCATGAAAAGTTCTGTAATATTTTATGAGGTATTTATATTGAAATCCCTCCATTCTCCAGTGTTACTGTGTAGTTTTTATATGACAGTAATGGTGTGTTTCATAGTGTTATTTTCATAGTTATTTTTGCTGGAAATTTAGTATAAAGTGGTTTATATTTAATCACCACGTTTTTTTTTTAATTCTGATATTTAAATGGTTTACAAACCAAAAACTGACTGCTGAAAACTAAGATGCTCTTGGAAGGTTTAAGCTGGTCTGCAAGTTTGACAAGATGCCCAAACCCCTTCTAAAACCAGCCAACAGAGACCAGTTTAGGCTGGTTTAACATGTTTTTAGGGAATTCTTAAAGGAATTGGTGCAAGGGTGATTTGAAAAGAAAATACCGAAAACTGAATGTAAGAATAGTTGCGATATGCAAAATACTGACTGAGACACATTTTATGCAAAAATGTAGCAAAATAGTTGAAGCCAGTGAATTACCGGACATTGCGTGAATTTTATATTGATTGACGCAACGTTGATAAGCATTAAATATGCTGTTTAACCCTTTCCTCATCTCCTTTGTCACGTGACGTTCCGCTCTCTTGTGGACTTTTTTCACATTTCCGGGTTTCTCAGCAGCGGAAGTCGTCATAGTTGGGTTAACTTGAAGAGCAGTGAATGGGAGAGTACCACAAACATATTTTTTGCATTCCCATTTGCTCAAATGGCAAAAGAAAAACTCCACGATAGTGTTTTCATGACTTTCAATAAAAGGAAAAAAATTGAGAGAGACTGATAACGGCAGTCAGAAGAGAGAACCATGTCAAATTTACCATCCCTCCCATAGACCCTGTACGAGAAACACCCTCGCATTAGCCTTAACTGTTTTTTTGTAATTTGATGCAACGGTGATATAATACAAAGAATAGTATTATAAATGTACATACATTTTTTTTTTGACAAATATGAAAAACTTTCGAGGATTTACGATGCTGATGATCGTTAACCGCGTCATCACAGTCTTCATATTTCTTCTCGTCACTCTCACGTTTAAATGAAGTAAATTCATTCAATTCAAACCTCGAATCTTGAACGACTCATCTTGTTAAAGCTAAAATGTTATATTTTCAATCCCTGTTTACGTTCACATACACAATTTTAATAATATTCTAAATTAGGAAATCTTTATAATACAAGATACATAATGAGAAACACAAATAATTAGTTTGATTCCCGAGTCACTCGATCATTTGTCATGAGACAGACGCAATGAACGGCTGTGGTATTTTATCATACCACACATTCTTACCCAGGAAAGGATTTTTTTTTTCGCGCTGATTCAGCATTAATTTTATGGTCACTGACAGATTGCCAACCAGATGACCAGTCAGTGCTGAGTTTGTCAGGCGATCAGTTCAGCCAGAGTTGACGTCGTTCACCGTGCCAAGCCAGTGGAGGGCAGCGCGCGCGGCTTGTCCTGGAAGGCGGCCCATTTGTCTGGATGTTATTCTGTTATTTAAATGATTAGAGTCCAGTACGCCAGGCACATTCTGTTTTGGGGATGTCAGTTATCTAAAAATAGCTTCAGAAATAGTCATTGTCAGCGCTCCAGTGGTTTTCCCTCAACTCTACAAAAACATGAATGCGGTAGCAGTAATTCAGTGGAGCGTGACTCCTGTGCTCATGGAAAGAGACAGAAGCCTGATAAACGAGAAATATGCCTATCTTGGCGATTATATTTAATGTTGCTAAACAGGAAGCATGGCTGACTTTTTGCAAATTGTGGAAAACTGTCTGATGAATTGTAGAGAAGGAAGTCTTTTGTGAGAATACCAGCTGCTTCACGACTGTCGGTGAAGAAAGATGCCATTTGCCCTATAAGATGGTGTAGTTACGACATCTATCATCAGGGCATAACTGAACCAGGCCAACAAGCCAAAACTTGACTAATCCACAGAATGGATAAGTAAGTTCACATTCAGCCGGAATAAGCAACAATAATTTAAATGTCATATAAAAGCTTTAAAGGGATAGTTCACCCTAAAATGAAATTTTGATGTTTATATGCTTACCCCCAGGGCATCCAAGATGTAGGTGACTTTGTTTCTTCAGTAGAACACAAATTATGATTTTTAAGTCCAGCCGTTGCAGTCTATCAGTTGTATAATGCATGGCAATGGTAACAAAATCTATGAGAGTAAAAAAACATGCACAGACAAATCCAAATTAAACCCTGCGGCTCGTGACGACACATTGATGTCCTAAGACACGAAACGATCGGTTTGTGCCAGAAACCGAACAGTATTTATATCATTTTTTACCTCTAATACACCACTATGTCCAAACTTCCTTGAGCGCGCGCACAGCATCCGGTGCGTGAGGTGTGTACGTGCTAGGGCTGCACGATAAATCGCATGCGATATTTAATGCGCATCTTGTCAGAAAGCCGGTTCTGTAATCAGCGGTAAATCTCCATCACCATCAGCATTAACTACACTCGGTGTAGTTAATGCTGCTCAATGTGAAAGCCCGCAGGTGACGGCTGGACTTAAAAATCATAATTTGTGTTCTACTGAAGAAACAAAGTCACCTACATCTTGGATGCCCTGGGGGTAAGCAGATAAACATCAAATTTTCATTTTTGGGTGAACTATCCCTTTAAGGTCCATTCACACTAATAATAATCATATTACCGTCAACAGCTGTTCTTTGAACACTGCAGCACAAGCTTTAATGGGATAGTTAACCCAAAAGTGACAATTCTGTCATCATTTACTAACTCTCAAGCTGTTCCAAACCAGTATGAGCGTCTTTCTTCTGTTGAGCATAATACAAGATATTTTGAAGAATGTTGGTAACTGAACAGTTGGAGGCCATTGACTTCAATAGTATGGAAAATGTACTATGAAAGTCAATGGCTGCGGTCAACTGTTTGGTTATCAACCTTTCTTCAAAATATCTTCTTTTATGTTCAGCAGAAGAAAATAAAAACGTATACCGGTTTGTAACAAACGGAGGGTGAGTACATATGACAGAATTTTCATTTTTTTGGGTGAACTATCCCTTTAAAAGTAGGAGCAATTTTGATTCGCGGTCATTATTGTTCGTTCACGCCAAGAACAATAACTAGGGTCCCCACCAACACACGATAAGGTTATTATAAGCATGTGCTGCAATTCTGTCATATGACACTTTAAATGCGTGAGCTCTGAGATTCTGAATGGCTGTTAATATTTTTATTGTTTATTTGCTGGAAATAAAAAATCTTTCTGAAAGTGATTCCACACAAAAGGTATCCTGTCACTGGAGCAGTACCCTTTCAAAAGGTTCACCTTTATACATTATTTACCCCTAAAGGGTGCGAGTACCTCAAAGGTACATATTAGTACCTTAAGTGTACATATTACTACTTAAAATGGTACATATATGTATCTTTGTATCTTACATTTAGAACGATTTTTAACCACAAAAAAAAATTGTCCATACAATACAAATCAGTGGGGTCCAACATTGTTTTGGGCTCTTTGAAGCTAATGAAGTGGCGGTGGGGATGCCACATAAGACACATTTCTCCATTGTATCTTGTTTCCACTCTTGAAGTTTTCTCCATAAAAACTCAAGGGCCTGTTGACGATACCACATTTATCAATTAACACCGTCAGTAGTCATGGAAACGTAATAATTGATTGCAGCTGTCCATGTCCATGCTTTTTTCCTGCGGGTCATTTATATAATTGTGCACACGGAGGAAACATAAAATTATGTTTAATAACTGCAAAGGGATTTTCAAAATTTGCAATACAAGTACAACCAAGGAGGCCGTAAAGCGTCTTGATTGACAGGCTTGCATGAGGCTTGAGAATTCTGGGGCGTAACGATTGCCGTGATGGCGCACGGTGCCCCCATTAATGCTCGTCCAGACATGCGACACGCATTCCAAACCCCAAAATGGCACAAGACTCAATCCAAGGAAAAACCTCCAGTCTGCGAGATGACATCATAAGTGCTTGTGAGGACCGGGGGTGACCTCATAATGACTTCCTCCAGTCGGGCACCTCTTAGTAGACTTGTCAGACACTCAACATAGACGAGACATCAGAGAGCGTCTGTCCCACCACAAAAAAAAATGGTATTTTACAAGCTCCACTAGACAGTGGACAGTGAATGGGGTTTTGTTAAATTCAGGTTATGCACAGAGAGGTTTCATGAAGTGTTCCGTATATTTTGCATCCCGGCGCTCCATAATTGGAGTATGACTTCAGATGGTGGCATTGAAACTGTCTGGTAAGAAACCCTTCGGAGGCTCTGGATGTCTATCATGGTGTGTCTCGCCCATGAGCCTGTGTGTGTGTGTGTATGTACCTGTGGTTTTCCTGTCGGTGAAACCCAATAACAGTCCCATTGCATCATTTTGAATAGTTTCAGAAGAAAATGGATGCAGTCTTGGCAGTCGGCGAGTGTTTCCACTGCTTTCTCTAAACCTTTTTCCTCCTCTGCTCGCCCTCCCCGCAGGGAAAACGGTCAAAACAAACAGCAAATAGTTGGTGTTGAGAGACTTGGGCACTTGGAAGGCCACATTCCAGCATAAGTGGAAAAAATTAGAGTCCCTGCCGGAGTGCTGCAGCTCCCGGAAGCTTAATTTGGGATAGCTACTGAGAGCCGTAGGATTTCGAGCTGGCGAGCAACATTGTCAGCGAGTTTTCTTTGGAATGCCCCCATGTTCTGACCCGAAACCCCAGCAGCCCACCTGAACAGCAGCTGTGCCAGTTTTCCAGATATACAGATGGGTTTTTAACTCGAGTAACCCACAAGGTAACCACTGCCTGAAGCTTTTCACTTAATGAAATGGCATGTTAAATTGTACCCCTGAGATTGTCACTTCTGCCAGATTATTGCTAAAAAACTAATAGGAATACATGTGTTTCTATTGTCACTCCAGTCAGATTAAAAAAAAAAAAAAGGTATTTTATTGTTTCCATTCACTTTCATTGTGAGGTGCTATAACATTCTGCTAAACATCTCTTTGTGTTCCACAGAAGAATGAAATGAACAACGTAAAGGTGAGTAAATGATGACAGAATTTTAATTTTTGATATGAACTGTCCCTTTTAATATTACAAATGGTAGAGCACTGCTTCCTGGCAAGGCCACCAGACAGCGCCACCTATTGGTCATTATGTATGCAGTGTTTGACCATGTTTCCATGACTTCAGCTATATTGAAACTGATGTTGGACATTATCAATTTATTTCACCTTTACTCTAAATTTACTCTTCATTTTTTTACAGAAATGGTGCTGGTTCTCTACATCTAACTAATACATCTAACCAAAATTTCCACTGATTTCAGAACCAAACGATGACATAACCTGCCCACAAATAAACATGCCACATCACATCTTTGTTTATGAGTGTTGTGAGTTTTGAGAACATATTTTAACATCCAGCTGTCTAAGCTGCTTTTGATGCAACGGTCAAGTTATTCAAGTATATACTGAATAAAATTCACTGTAATCAATTTGCACAAAATATTTGTAAACAAAATCATGTTATATTAGACAAAGAGTGAAAATAAAGTCAAGCCACTTTAAAATGTGACAGGCATGGGAACGGTCCATCAACTGAACATGCGGCATTACAGCACTTCGTGTTTTAATTCTAGACAGTTTCATTGATTGTAATGCAAACAGTCTAGTTGTGTTTAGTCTTGGTAGACTGAGTTGTTGTTGCTGAAATCTTCACTTGGCTACCAGAAAACATCTGGTTTGTGAACAGATTGGCCACCTGCACCCTGGAAAAGAGGCCATTGAAAAAAACCTGTTATCTTATTGTCTACAATGCCCTCAAACAGTGTATTTACATGCCCCAAAATCATTTCAGATTAAGTGGTTGATTAATGTAGTAGATTCTTGTTTCAGTTGGGCTGGAAAATAAGAGTTTGAGATGAAATTTCAGCTTGAATATTTTGGGCTAAATCGTTGTTTGCAGAAGTTTTGAGAAAGATCTAATTTAAATGCTATAAAGAACAACACAACATGTATTTAGACACATTGCACAAGCTCTTATGGAGTGAATATTTTGAGCTGTAAGTGGAGTGTGGATATCAAACATAAAGACCCAGCGCTTCAGCTCTCCTCTAACCCACTCCAATTATACGTGAAGGGAATATCTCCCAGACAGAGCGAATAAGGTTTGTAACATGGAGTTGTAGCCTGAACAGAGGTGGATTCTAGAAGGATTGAGTGTACCAGTAGACTAGTCTGTCAGTTTTATTATACTGGCTGAACATTGTGACTCATGTCAAACATCTGATCCTCTGGCTTCCAAACCTAATTATTCACATTCAATGTTAGTGAAGTGCTGCATGTAAATGATACCAATGCTGGATCCCAAAGCCTTAAAGTCAACATGAAATCAAAATTGAGTTGGTTCGAACGCTTGCTGTGAACGATTCATCAGTGAATGATGGTTTTAATATTGGATGAAAATGTAGTAATGACTTTACACAGGGATTAAAGTGTTCCGTCAGTTCATAAAGACAGTCACTTGCTTCATTCCTGAATGATTCAGCCGTTCGAACGAATCAACTGAATGAATGATTCAGTGATCAAATCAGTTACTTGCCGCCACCTCCTGGTGGATTTAGTTTCATTTTTAGCTTATAATTTCAGTTATTTTAAATCATTTTATATTTCTGTATTCAAAATGTAATATTTAAAACATTAATTTCTACATTAATTTATTAATTTTATTGCACTCATGCCACCTCTGAGCCTCATTAAATGTCTGGAAATGTACCTACAAGCTACTTTTGTGTTCTTCTGTGCCACCTCTGTAGTATAAATTAATTTATTAATACTAATTTCAGATGATTGGTGACTTGTTTGTCTTATTCTATGTATTATATTGTATTAAATAGAAATTTTAAAAAGCTTATAAACATACATTTTTGAATTTGACAGATGAAAATGATGCCATTATAGAGGTAAAAAGAAAGTACTCCTGTAAGTCACTTTAAGGAGTCAAATGTCACCTCGTATTAGGAAGGCTAATTTTTGATCAGAATTTTTGATTATTGATCAGAAGGTGCTCCTACATTTTTTAATTTAGGAGCACTTGCTTCAGGAATGAAGCAAGTGACTGTCTTTGAACTGACGGAAATCCGTCGTAGCGACAGAAAACGTTAATCCCTGCTTTACATTTCAGCAAGCATAATTAATTCCTCTTATTTTTCAACTTTCTATCATACAGAGCCACTTTCCACCATTCGATATCCTGTTACAGCCAGAAATATGTCACATTATGAAGTAAAATAGTTGGGAATGCATTTTTTAGTTGACCAGCTATTCTAAACTTTATTCTTTAAGGTAGCCTAATACTTATCTACAAACTGCAAAGTTGGCTAACATACCAGCAGTTGAAAAATATCATTTCTTCTGGCTTTTATTGTTAGTAACAGTGATAAAATGCTTTTACCAGGTGAACTTCAGTCATGTCTGGGTCAAACGTTTACCCACACGAGCAGGCGCGGATTAACGCACAGGCTTGGCTAGGCTGCAGCCTAGGGGCCCCACGCGTGCAGGGGCCTCGGATTGGCCGGACTATTTTTTTATTATTTTAAATTTTCTTCAGCGTGAACAAAAAAGCCTCAAAAGACCCTCATTGGCCCATAAGAAACATTAAAGGAGGATTCATTGCAGAGCATCTGACAAAATTAAAGGGGTCATATGATGTTGCTAAAAAGAACATTATTTTGTGTATTTGGTGTTATGAAATGTGTTTATGCGGTTTAAGGTTAAAAAAACATTATTTTCCACATACTGTATATTATTGTTTCTCCTCTATGCCCCACCTTTCTGAAATGCCCACTGATTTCTAGTCGTGTCCTCTTTTGGAAGGCCAAACAAAGTAGTTTCGCTTTCATAACAAAACACACAGCGTCACACACGGCAGGCTAGAGTGAGCGGAGGCTGGCGGGCCTGAGTGAGCGGAGGTGGGCTAGAGTGAGGAACGGCCGGCGGGCTTGCGGCATAATGTTACAATCAACATATATTGTAACATTGTATTATCAACATTGCCATTGCATTCAGAGATAGTGAGAATGTGAAAAATTGTTAAATGTAAAGTCAACCAAACAGGCATCGCACTTCACCATCTAACAGGGGACCAGTCTGCTTTGGTTTAGTGAAATCACTACTATATGCACAGACCTGTTGCTGTGTGCGTTTAGCATGTACAGTTTAGCCAGTGTGGAAATGGCCATTTGTGAACAAATGTTTTCACATTTGTTTTGTTCACGTTTCACAGTGAACAAAATGGTGACCTAAACATGGAAACATCTAAATGAACTGATTATGTTCAAGTGAAAAATACTATTTAACATCACTCAACCAAACTTACACACAGGCGCGGATTAACACACAGGCTTGCCTAGGCTGCAGCCTAGGGGCCCCATGTGTGCAAGGGCCTCGGATTGGCCGGACTATTTTTTTATTATTTTAAATTTTCTTCAGCGTGAACAAAAAAGCCTCAAAAGACCCTCATTGGCCCATAAGAAACATTAAAGGAGGATTCATTGCAGAGCATCTGACAAAATTAAAGGGGTCATATGATGTTGCTAAAAAGAACATTATTTTGTGTATTTGGTGTAATGAAATGTGTTTATGCGGTTTAAGGTTCAAAAAACA
>NW_015554119.1:616589-643325 GCF_001515605.1 Sinocyclocheilus anshuiensis | reverse complement strand
AAAACATTAAAACCCATTATAAACGAGGCATTTGTTGCATCCAGTGGGGACATAATTACGGATTATAATGACTTACCATTCACATGTCGTGCCTAAAAACGCGTGGAAAACGCTAGGCGCCGCTTTCTGCTTTTTTCCAAAGCGTTCAAGCGCTTGCGCTCCGGAGGCGTCTGCCGTGACGTAGACATGTGGGGGCGTGTTTAAACGAGGCGTTTTAGGAGGGCATGGACAAGTCTTAACTTTTATAAAGAATATGGCTTTGGATTTGAGACTTTAGTCTTTGCAACTTTAGGGATCTTATCTATGCACGAACAGCTTGTAACACTCCAAAGAGAAAGGAAAATTTGAAATTGCATCATATGACCCCTTTAATGTCTTGTATTGTAGAATGAACGCTCAGCACCGCCAACTTCGCACGATCGTTAAATCGAAATCGAAACCGAAAGTAAAACGCACACGCGCATTCAAAAGCGATTTTAATACTCTGTGTTTTGAGAGCGACTCCCTGATGCGCACACATTAGGCTACATAACATATCTAGGCTGTTATTAGTATGTAGGCTATAATAGGTTTTGTAGTTGTCTATAGCTCTGCGTCATGCTTGAAAAAAATTGGTCTCTATTTGCACTATAGAGAGAGCACTTATTGTTCGCACTTAATACGACTAAGAAACTTGTTTATTTTTTTGTTATTTATACTGTTTTTATTTCTATGTTCACTTTGTGAAAAGGAGTTCAGTTAGGAGGTCAAACGTTCTAGAAGCTCATAATTCATGTACAGTTCTACGGTCTGAAGAGACTCACATGAAATCATACAGGAGAGATGCCAGTCAGTTGAACAAAACCTTTTACAGAGCTTGAGTGTTGTTGTTTTTACTGCATATGATAATTCATGCTCAGAAAGTAGAACTGAAATGACATGTATTATAAGATGATTAGTTAAATTAATTTTTGCAGTCATGTATTTGGTCATTGAGAATCTTTTTCTCATCTCCTGTCTTGAGTTAAGTGTTGGCATTAATGATAATCAAACAACAAAAGACGAGGAGAAAAAAATTTAAAATGAACAAAATTTTCTTATACCCGCAGAACCCCCCTAGACTAGAGGAACCAATGTGCACTCATCACAGTCTCACAAAATCCTGTGGGGACACTGGGAATGTAGAGGAAACACTGTAGGATTGGCTGTCTCATGTGTGTGTGTATGCCAGTTCACCTTACTATTTGCGTGTGAACAATGTATGGCACTAAATAAATTTCTCCAGTAAAGCTTAATGATTAAGGGGGGGGCCTCACACAAAGAGCAGCCTAGGGGCCCCTGACCACCATAATCCGCCCTTGCACATGAGTGCATTTGGCCCGTTCGGTCGTGAATATGACAGGCTATTTTGTTGCAGGACTTTCAGGAGGAGAGATGATGCTTTTATGTGACCAAATGAGAAATCCGAGTCTGAACATTCGGCGTGCAAAGCCAAAGATGGAAAGATGGTTCTTTTTGCGTTTCAGTCGTTGAGTCATTCCAAACGGTAGCAGCCAAACACATTATTGACACAGTGAGGGCACATTAATATTTTCCTAGTATCTTATTTGTGAAACTTTGTCGTTCTCTTTTGGAGTTCCTCTGCCTCGTCACGACCACAGTTATAAGATGAGGCTTTTTCATTGGAATCTGGAGGATTGAAACTCCAAGACAACTGGTTTTCAAAGGAGTCTGGTCCTGACGCAGAAATGCAACCTGGTTTATTCAAGAAATCAATGCTGTCACAAGCTCGGTGTTAATGTATAAATAAACCAGTGTAAATCTCTTCTTAACCACATGCCAGCCCTCAGACTGAATTCTTTATGTTGTGGGCCTTTAACAGATGCTTGTTTCCATATATAGCTCGATTTAAGCTGGAAATAGACTAAACGCCTCTTTAATCAAAGATCCTTGAAGTTAAAATGGTATTCACACCACATTGTACTTCTGTAATGTGATCTTTTTGAATGAAACCGATTATTCAGTTTGAAAAACATGTAGGATGGGCTGTTTATTTTATTTTATTCATTGTTAGATTTTATTGTTTTTATTTTTTAATTATTTGATTGTTTTAATTTTTATTCATGTTTTATTAATTTATTAATATTTTTATTATTCTTTTTTTTTCTTTTGGAGTAACGTACTGATGAATCATTCACAGTAAGATCATTAAATGCATGTCATGTTAGCTTTAAAATAATCACATTTCGTTACTTTGCAGCGTGAAATTAAGATGGACACAGTTTTTGTTTTATCCAGATGTATTTACTCAAAGCAACTTATAGCATCCAAGTGAAAGATAGAACACCAACATGTCAGAAAAAAAAACTGAATCACTGAGTTGGAAAAAGGATCACACCCCTCCTAAAAAATGACTTGTAAACTCAATCAGGTGTAGCTAATCACCTTCTCAATGGCACACAAAGCCATTCGACTTTCAGCTGTGGTCATTTTGATTAGCTCAGCATGAAAAGAGCTTTCCTGGAGCATTTCAGTCATTGGTATCCCAACTGAAGCAAACAATCAACTATGGGTGGCAAGACACTGTCAAAAGGATAAAGTTGTGGACAAGTCAGGAGATGGATACAAAAATATTCAAAGGTTTTATCAATGCCTACAAGCACAGTGAAGTCTATTATTAAGAAGCACAAGATCTCCGGGATAAAGTTGTGGACAGGCACAAGTCAGGAGATGGATACAAAAACATTTCAAAAGCTTTATGAATGCCTAGAAGCACAGTGAAGTCTGTTATTAAGAAGTGGAAGGTATTTGGTACAACACAGACCCTTTCTGGATCAGGACGTCGCTCCAAACTGGATGAAAGAGCAAGGGGAAACTGGTCAGAGAGGCGACCAAGAGGCCTACAGCAACTGCAGGGATTTATGACAAAGAGTGGTCATTGTGTGCATGTGACAACAATATCACAATTTCTCCACAAATGTGGCTTGTTTGGGAGGGTTGCAAGAAAAAAAGCCACTCCTCAAGAAAGACCACATGCAGTCACGACCGAGCTTTGCCAAAATGCACCTTAAGATTCTGAGGCAGGTGAGACTAAAATGACTTGAAGACTGCAGTCCACAAACGCTCACCGTCAAATTGAACTGAACTTGAGCAGTTCTGCAAAGAAGAGTGGGCAAATATTGCAAAGTCAATGTGCCAAGTTGGAGACATATCCCAACAGACAAAAACCTGTAATTAAAGCAAAAGTTGGTTCAACAAAATACTGACACAATGGGCTGATCTTTTTTTTCCACTTCACTAATTCTGTAGTTTTATTAATTTTTTTTCTGGCATGTTGGTGTTATATCTTTCACTTGGACATTATAAGTCGTACTGAGTAAATACAGCTGGATAAAACAAAACCTCCAAAGCAACAAAATGTGATTATTTTAAAGGGGGGTGATTCTTTTCTAAACCCACTGTATGTTATCGATTGTTCTTCAGTGTGTCTTCTGTGGGAAGGAGGAGGAGATGCTGGGATGCTCATATCCCATCGATGTAGCAGCACAGTATCCAGCAGAGGCTGAACTCCAGACTGTTGTCTCCCAGACCTTCAGTCTGTCCATGCTGACAATGGAGCCCTTCTTCAGCTTTGAAGACTTTGGCAGATGCTCCAAAAAAAGGAAAAACATTCCTGTTTCTTTTTTTCTCTCTCCTCTTCTTATTTTGCAGCTTTTATTTATCCTCATGGAATCAAGCAAAAGTTTGGAACATAGGTATATTTTTAAAAGTGTGTGTGTGTGTGTGATATTATATATAATTAGTGCCTGTATTTAATCAAAAAGAGTTTTTCAGCTGTTATTTTGGCACAGAAAACTTCCACCAAGAATGACATGGACTATTTTTTTTTTGTTTGTTTTTTGATCAATGATTTGATGATTTACAATTTGTACTTTCTGATATGACATAATTTGTGTAAAAAAATTTTTTAAAAAAAGGCAAAAATATAAATTCCCAACCTTATAGTCTTATTTTTATATTGGCACACATTTGGGTCAACATGTAAATCAAAAAAATATTCTAATAATGAGAATAACTTGTAAAAATTGTATAAGAGCATATAACTTTTCAGATTTTAATTTTAAAAACAAAGAGACATTGTTGTCAGTCAAACCTCCAAACATTTGGTATCGCTGAAAAGTCCAAAACATCTCTTAAACGGACTTGAGGACATAAAACTGGAATGTATAACCTTATAAATGCACTAAAATCAAATGTCCACATAAATGAATTGCTGAGTCCCAGGAGATTAAATGCACAGTAGAGAGAGAGCACAGGAAATGAAGGGAGAAAGGAATCAGGGAATGTCTCTACACTGAATTTTCCGCATAAGCACCAAGGCCCAATGTGCTCTAACCTCTTGGCCACGTCTCTGACGTTAAAGATCGCTAAAGAGTATCAAAAGAGGGCAGCCAGATCTGATCCTCCTTGACCTCAATTTGCCGCACCTACAGAAAGCCAAACGCTGGGAGTTTACGGCTGTTTAATTGGAGGGAAAACAACCCTGTGAACTGCTGGCAGCCGCCTTCATTCAGATCTGTTACAAATTACCGCTAAATAGAGGAACCTTTTTCATTTTCCCCACACATGTGCTTACAACCCCGCGATGACATCATGGCACTCGAGCCATGCAGACGGTGGTGGAAGTCGAAACCGCACTGAAATTGAGTTGCCTGAGTTAATTTGGAGAAAAGTAAAAGGCTATTCTCTGGTTACTTTAAGCAGCACATTTGATATGAAAGGGGGAGCTTTGAAGGAGAGGCCCAGTGTCGGCAGCAGTCTCTTATTATCTGGACACGCACTGACCCGTAAGTGTGTGTGTTTGTTTCAGCAGAAGCGCCGGGAGACTTTCTCACCTACTCTGGCACGAGTCAGGCTGCTTTCCCGTGTGTGTCTGAGTTTGTTTTTCTGTGATTCTGAAGCTGACGTTTTTCAGTATGTGGTTGATCATGCTGTTTTGGGCATTTAAGAGCCTTGTCTAAACAAGATACAAGCCGCAACAGATATTAGCTGTCAGGCTAAACAAATGTTAGTGGTTTTAAAACCTGTGACATTAGTTGACTAATTTTGTTGTAATACTAAGTATGTTCTTAAAGGGATGGTGTACTCAAAAATCATTTACTCACCTGTATGACATTCCAAACTTATTTATTTCAAAACATGAACATTTGATCCTCCCAGCAGTCGATAGCATTGGATAGTGACCAGGTATCTATAATTCTATAGTTATATCTCATAGTTCTGTGTATTTGGAAAAAGTCACTTGCACTTACATGCAACCAAGTAATCTGACTGATGGCTCAATCGGAGTTAATGTCTTAATATAATGGTCTGATCCAAATTAAATTTCAAATAATATTGAAAGAGGTGGCATAGACCTGAAATAATCTGATCATTAGGAAAAATTAAGCATGTAAATGCTTGAATCCAGCTACTTTCTCATTTGGATTCACAAACACTTTGCACACATATGATGCTGCCTGTGATACATATGTTTACATTTTTTACATCTTGCTAACATATGTTTGTTTCCACCTTTTTATGTTTATAACTTTGGAACACATGTACATATAAACGAATATGTGAAATGGATTTCACAAGTTTAGGATTCATATAAACAGAAATTTCAGGATCTGAATTCGGATTGAAGAAAATTTGTGCCTGTAAACATATCGACTGTGACATTCATTAACGTTTTTGTTTTGGTGTTGCGCAAAAGAAGATATTTTTTAAAAGCATTGCGGTCCAAAACATAATTGGACCCAGTTGAGTTTCATTGAATAAACAAAAACAACAACAAAAAAATCCTTTGAGACATTTTTCAAAATATCTTATTTTGTGTTCCACAGTAAAATGAATGATTTACAGATTTGGAACAACATGAGGGTGAATAAACCATGAGAGAATTTTCATTTTTGGGTGAACTATTCCTTTAAGCGAGTATAATATTACGCGCTGTCTGTTGTGTATATAACCTGTAGTGTAAGTTCACTCGGGTAATTTGGGTTGTAATTTGAGGTTTGTGAAATTCTCCACACAGGGTTAGTAGATTATGATGGAGCGGCCATCCATGATAATTGAACATCATTAGTGTTTAGTCACATATTCAGCCCCGCGGTTCTGTTGCTGTGCTGTTTTAAATACAGAAAGGTCATACAGTAGTTTAACACAACTTGCAATGGCATCTGTGGCTCTGGCTGAGATTACACGTATCCCATGATTCCCCGGTACTGAATTCTCTCTCAAACAGCACTTGTGGGAGTTTTCATGTGGAGGTTTAAGGATGTTGTACAGATTAATAACTCCTTTTTTAGGTCGTACCTTAAACACTAAGCTCTGCCGTGCAGGTTTGTCAGTGATATGTTGAAGTATAAGCCAGCGGGCGATAAAAATGCCTCAGTGCCCACGTCCTGGCTCGTGTTGCCTTTTTCGGCACCAATTCTTCTGTAAATTGACGTCGGCATCTCTCTGAAAACAGGATGTGGGGAGCGAGTTATGCAGCAGACGGATGACCAGCACTGGCCCGGTTCCTGTTACCCTGCTTTCTACTCTGTCAGCCTGCTGCTTCACTTATGACAGTCGGCCCGCCTGCAGGGACTGCTCTGAAATCGAGCGTGTCTGTCTGTCACAGGCTGTGTGTGTGTGCGTCTCCGTCTGTAAGCCTCAGTTCTAAACTAAGCTTGACTGTTTAAAACGAGAATCGATACAAACAAAACAATCAATTTGAATGTTTACAGGTAAAAAGGTCATATATAGTGACAGAGGTGCTGCTAGCAATTTTGGGCCCAATGAAAGAAAATGAGGATGGGCCCCCTACCGCACCCATTCTGCACCAAACATACAAGCCTAGTTATCCAAAATCTTTGTCTGCAATTTAATAATACTGACCTATTACTTTTGCTTTTGCTTTTGACCACTAGCAGCGCCCCTGTATAGTGAAATATTTCACTATTTGTTTTCATTTAGCCTAATAAAGGTTAGCTTAATAAATTGTTTCTGAATTCGTCCCGTTGTCAGACAGAAAGCTGTTTGGTTTTAAAGTGTCTTCTGTGTGAGTTGTTTCATACATCACTACACTATTGACATTAAACAATAGACTTTTTTTTTTTTTTGGACAAATGGACAATGGACAGATTTCCAGTCGCATGGATTCCTATTGAAATTACTGGATTTCGCTTGCGAAAATTCGTTGAACAATGGTAAATGCATTTAATACATAATTGCCCAATAATCAAATGGAATATTTACCAATACAAAGGTCATATATAGTGAAATATTGTTATATTTCTTCTACTAGACAATAATTTAGATTTAGATTTATTTAGATAATTTCATTTAGCTTAACAAAAAAAAGTTTTTTATATGTAGCCTATTTACTTTAAGTAAATTAAGTTTCACTTAATAGCCTATTACAGTAGGTACATTTGCGTTTGGCATTTGAACAAACATTATATGAAGCATGGCCTAAAATCTTTGTCTGCAATTTAATAATACTGACCTATTACTTTTGCTTTTGCTTTTGACCACTAGGTATCAGTATTTAGTCAGAGACCTACCCAGAGCCACGGGAACATATTTTAGCTGGGGGTGCAGGGGGCGGGGCTTGATGTTGAAGGGCGGGGTGATTTTAAACAAAATCCTAATATTAAACAGCCCAAACACTTATAGATGAACATACAAATTAATGAAGACAGAGTTATATGAGAACGAATATATTGTGCTTTTGTGATTTTAGCTCAATAATATTTGTTTTCTTTAATATTTTTATTATTTTAAGGGGATTTTACTAAATATTAACCTCTAAATTATGCACCATTTATCAACTGCAATATCAGGGTGTAACCTCTAGATGGCTGTATAGCCCTATATATAAATACATATAAACCGTTTGCTGCAGAGTGAGAACTTAAGACATAAAGCATGTTACTTGTATAAGGTTATTCATTGATATATTTTCAGACATTATTAAAGACTACATTTAGTAAAAGTTCAAATTTAAATGTTGTTTTGAAGTGTCAGTTGTTATTATTGTAGTCAAATCTGGACGGAGAAAGCATTTTGTTAGGCTACTCATACTAGCTAGGCTACAGCGTGATCACTCACACGAAAGAATAAATGTTGGCTATGACTAGGGCAATATTTTAAAACATAGAATTGAGTGTTACATACCATGAACAGAGACGTTCTGTGGTCGAGATGTGTATCCTATTTGGAACAAAATCTGCATGGCAATCAGCAACTGGTAAATTGAGATTCCAGTAGCTTTACTGCCATGGTTAAAGGCCATTTTGCTAGAAATGCAGAAGTAAGCCGTAATTTTGTTTTATTAGTAAGGTGGTAGATACATTTATAATTTCTCTTTCACAAAAAAAAAAAAAAAAATCCCTTCAAAATATAACGTTTCAATTTTTCCTCACTTATTCTTCTCTCCAAGATGATCAGCATTCTCCCGTCCCTCCATTCACCTCCAGTCATCTTCAGTTGTTGCGAGACCCCCTGATTTATTCCCCCAAAAACCTTCCTGCTCCGGCCCGGGTCTAATCCCCACCCCAGCTGTGTGGTCCCACCTGGGTCATAAATCTGAGCCCCTAAATCCTTACCTGGACAGTGTTCAGAAAGTGCATTCCCAGCAGGAAGCTGGGGGTGTTTGTTGCTGAGATGAGGAGGACGGAGCAACGTGATCCTCAAGCTAGCCTAAGTGGTTTGCACCAGCGCAAATCCATGCATTTCTCCATTGCACAATACATCACTCACATTCAGACGGGAAGCATTACGAAAGTGTTCCTTAGCTCTTATTTTTTCCTTTTCTGGGCTTGTTGATCAAGACAATGAAACAATGTATTTTCATATAACAATGCATGTGGGGAATTGGCCTCGTCCCACAGGGTTAAGTATTCCTTCGTCCTTCAAGGTTGTGATTCTTAATGTACTATGTGAAGGGTTTCGGAAGCGTTTTTACACCATCCCTGTTCTGTTTGTTTGTTTTCCTGCTGTAGCTACTCAACCAATAGATTGCGGCCTACATTAAAAAAAAATGGTGTAGAAACAAATTTCACTTAGAAATTGCTAGTAAATTTCATAATTACAAAGAAACAGCATTTAACACATTTAAATGTTATTTAATTTTGAAGTAGAAAAAATGAAATAGTATTTTGCTTCTAAAATGTACTCTAATAACCCACTTAAACAACTTGTTAAAAGTGTACAACAACTTTTATAAGGAAGGAGAAAACACTTCCTATATATTTTATTATTGGCGTCAAAAATTGTGTGCCCGATGCCATTTTTATTCAAGCAATGCCAAGGTTATGGGTTCGATTCCCCTCCAGGCAATGCATAAACTGATGAAATCTGTACTTTGAATGAAAGGAAAGTCTCTTTGGATAATGTGGCTGCCAAATGCATAAATGTAAAGTCAAAAACCATTAACAAAACTACACAAAGTTCAAGAAAATATGACCCAGACTACATTAAATACAGCTTCACTTCCAATAAGGGTTAAAGTCGTTTGTGTCGACCACATTGTGTTCTGTCTAGTGAATTATTGGCAGCTGAGAGTATGAAACTATTGAAATTCTAGAGACTTTTAGAAACCAAAATGGTCTATTCCGTATGTCATGTTAATATTTTTGCATAATTTTGCATATTGTTGTTGTTCATGCTAATATTAATACATCAGTGTTTGATTTGAGGGCATTTAGTTTCTTTCATATGATTAACAGTTTAGTTGGCCTACTGTTTTCGGACACTATGCTGATCTGCGTCCTGAAAAAGCTAGTTGGTGTCTCTTACAGGCGGAGAGACTGTTGTCAGTCACAGATTACAGCCTGCGGGAGCTGAGGCGGGCCATTGAAAATGAACCGTGGTGTTTGTTGGACCGCATCTCTCTGGCCGGTAAGAAAATAAGTTAATGGTGCTTTGAGCTTGGAAGCAGGGGACGGTCAGACCCCCTAGGCAGCAGCGCTAGTCTGAGGGGAAGACGGTTGGCAAGACTGGCTGTCTGTTGTACATTAGCTGGATTTAATTTCGGATGGCCTGTACAATTATACGGCTGATGGAGGGGGAGGGGGAGGGAGTGACTACATTTAAAGCTACTGAATGTAGTCTTATGTATTTTTGCGACTTTAGAGCCCCCTACAGTTAAGAGAGTAGAATTCACTGTCGTAATTACAGCGGATAGCTGTACACGTGCATTTGGCGTAAAGCAATCCCTCTTTTCGCAGAATTTCGTACCAGCTCACCAAACTTACTTCCGGAACAGATGTTTGTGGGGAGCGTGGGAAATAAACAGCAGCCATTCGCCTTATTAGAAGTCAGTGTACCATCAGAATGATTTTGAAAGTGACATTTCAAGGTAAAAAAACAAAACAAAACGTACATACAATTGCTTTAAATGGCGGGAAATAAATCACCTACATTCCGAGTAAAGAATACAAATATTGTTAGTGATAAAAATAGTAACATTTGTCTTGAATTAAATGGTAACACTTTACAGTAAGGTCCCTTCGGTTAATAATTCAATAACTAAAATTGGGCAATACATTGGTTACAGTATTTATTCATCTTTGTTAACGTTAGTTAATAAAAATGCAACCGTTCATGTTAGCTCAGGTCCATTAAATAGCTACAACTTTTGATGTTAATTAGTAAATGGTAAAATTAACATTAACTAAGATTAGAAGTATTGTTCATTGTTAACTAATGTTAACAAATGGAGCCTTATTGTAAAGTGTCACCCATTAGTGTTAGTTTTTAGCTAATAAGTTAGCAAATAAGACGTAACCTCAGACAAGCTGTCATTGTTTTGCTTTAACTTAGTTGTTTAGTTTGGATCCTTGAATTTTCTGTAAGTGAATCAGTTGAAATAAAGCTGAAATAAATACAAATATTATATGAAAAACTTAAAAGCTTTAACAAAAATTAGATATGTTGCTATGGCAACTAGCTATATTAAGTATAATTTGAAGTGCTAAAATTACTAAAACTGAAATAAAAGTAAATCTACATAAAGCTAAATAGAAAACATTTAAAAACAACTATCTTAAAGACAAAAGCCCCTAAAACGTACGCTAAAATGTAAATGAACTCGAAAAATCGAAAAAATAAAAGCTAATTCATAACATTATTAACTACTATAATAGTATATTAAAGGTGACATATCATGAAAATCTGACTTTTCCAGGTTTTAAGTGCTATAATCAGGTCCCCGGTGCATCTACCAACCAAGGAAACGTGAAAAAGATTAACCCAGTAACTTTGTTTTGGTAAGCCTTTTTCTGCAAGCGTCTGAAAAAACAAACGCGTCTGATTTCGCTCCCCTAGTGACGTTGCAAAGGGATCTCATTATAATATTACCGCCCCTTAATCTGTAAACTTCCACTCAAGGCACCGTCATTTTGATTTCGCAAGCGACAACGGTGTATTAGTTCTAATGCCATGGCGAAAGTTTGAGCACAGACGAGCACAGAACATTATTTAGAGTCCCAGCCTCAGAGGAGACAACACAGCAGTGGATTTATTGATTTATTTACATTGCTGCTGCCACTCAGATCTAAAATAAACGTGATTTATTTCCCAGCTGTTTACCTTCACAGACATAACTGCCTGTTTTTCTAACTCGTGTGTGGTTTTAACTTAAACTTGTGTGTGATTGAGAACTTAGTTTAGTACTCACATGCTGTGACAGCCGCTTTCTGTCCGTGTGCTTCGGATGTGTGCGCTCAGAAAACCTTATATCTGAAGTTTAAACTCATATGGTTTAAAACGCATGATTTCAGCGCGATAAACATGATGATCAGAACCAAAACAGATATTTTTTTGCAGGTACGAGCTGTAATGGCGCAGCTCTATTCTGAAAAAGGGGGCGGGGAGCAGCAGCTCATTTGCATTTAAAGAGACATGCACGAAAAACAGCATGTTTCTGCTTCCACTCAAATTAGGCATTTTCAAAATGATATAATAAATTATCTGTGGGGTATTTTGAGCTGAAACTTCACAGACACATTCTGGGGACACCTGAGACTTATATTACATATTGTAAAAAGGGGCATAATATGTCTCCTTTAATAATATTAAAATAACACTAAAGTGAATTGGTTTTTAGTAGTTGTCACTCCCGTAAATAGCCAAACTTAGTGTGTGCAGGATGTCATTAAGTGTGCACATATAGCCAGTGCGTGAGTTCTAAGTGCCACATCACCATCATCAACGTCCTATTGCACAATGAGGAAATAATAACCCAATTAGATCATGACTTGGAGTTTCTTCGGTGGATAGAACATCTGTGAAGTCCTTCTGCGACCACATAGGATCTTTAGATTAGAGTTTATCCCTTCAGCTGAGTGGATATAACTGCATAATGACAGGCCCCCCTCACTGCTGATGAGGCAATTTTCCCAAAACTCACTCAAAATTAGTCACATCTCCACCATCTCAAGAATTTATCTCCAGGCTTCTCCATTCATTCAGTTTATCCCTTCGTTAGGTCATCATCCAGTGTATGTTTTTCCTTAGGAACGATGTGAGGTGCTTCCAGATTCCAGACCCCATTTCTCCTAAAACAAACAAAGTACATGCGTTCTTCATTACAGAGGCACTGGTGATAAGTTTACTCATATCAGTGTTTATAATAATGTCTGTATGAAACAACAATTTAAAAAAAAAAACGTGCTAATGCACTTGCGATGGAAATCCAAGATGAGTTTGTTTCTTCAGACTTGGAGAAATGTAGCATTACATCACTTGCTCACCAGTGGATCCTCTGCAGTGAATGGGTGCCATCAGAATGTGAGTCCAAACAGCTGATAAAAACATCACAATAATCCACAAGTATTCCACATGACTCCAGTCCGTCAATTAACATCTTGAGAAGCGAAAAGCTGCATGTTTGTAAGAAACAAGACGTTTTTAACATTTTAAGACGATTTAGAAGTAAACATGAATTTTTGAAGTAGAACGACTGTAATGTTGTATTTAACCTTTAAAGAAACCAGAAACACATTTTGCCATTTAAAATGCACAATAAATAAACAAGTCACAATTAATAGCATGTTTCCCATCTTCTAGTGCAACTGAAGGAACAGCCAAACCTCACTCTCTCACAATCCTGCTCCCACGGCTCAAAAGCTGAGAACAATCAATTTGACACAAAAAAATGAGCAAGCTAAATCTTAACAATTATATCAATTTACTGCGGTTGTAAACCTTAGTGGAAATGTAAAACCTGATGTATGTCTGAACCAAATACAATTCATATTGAATGCAATCAATCTGGCCACCTTAAGAGAGTCATGCGGCTTTGCTGAAATGAGTCGTGGCCTCCGGGGAGCTCTTAAAAATCGAGTATCACACTTAAGGTGGTCCGGTTCGAAGCAGCGTGCTAAATGGGAGGCAGATGCTTGTGCATGAGCACCGGCTCGTTCCCTTTGAGTGATTTTGGATACAAATATGAATCCAAATCTGTCAGTGCACATCAGTCACTGTGCACATCACCTCTCGCTGAAGCAGAAGATGTTGAGATGTTCGCAGATTCACTTCCTTCAGGCTCCTGAGGGCTGCATATTTTGAAAAAATGAGTGGAAAAAAAAAATCATATTTCAAAATAAAGAAAATAAAGCACATTTTAGGACTGTTAAGAGTTTTTTGCATTGTGACACTTTCTTGACCATTAAGCTTATTTTACCTTCTAATTTTAATTACTGTAATGCATCCATTTTTTTTATGTAATCAATTTTATATTAAAATAATCATATATTATGCTTAACAAATACTTTTATATTTAATCGTCTGTGTAATGTATTATATTTGTATTATATATTTTTGCATTAATATTTTATTAATATATTATTTTATTATATTATTATGATATACTTTATGTAGGATCATGGGTGTATATATACATATATAAGCAAAACCTATAAATTATTAAATATTTAATATTAAATTATATTATTATTATTATTTCAACTGCATGAAAAGGGTCAAATCTGGTAATATCTTGCCATGGTATATATATTGTTATCAATGTTAATTTATTAAAGGCCTTTTGGGGTAGGGGCGTGTTTGTTTTGGTGATTTCAAATATCAACATTGGCTATCAGAAATCGCTTACCCTGCCTTTTAATAATGTTTTTTATTGATTGGTTGATTTTTGCATTATTTTTTTGTGTAATAAGAAATTGACTGGGAATGAAAAAAAGTGTTCAGATATTTATATATCGAATAGTAGTTTACAATTGTGTTTGTTTGTCAGTTTATTCGTAATAGTGAGTGTAGTAGCCTACCTTAAATGCATTTTTGCAAAAAATAAAATAAAATACTTGAATGTACATTGAGGTCAGACGCAATATGACCAGCATTTCTTTCTGCTCATCAGACAGGCTTAGACGACCTTGGCCGGTCCCGCTTTTGACTGACTGCATTAGAGTGTGTTTTGTTCCGAGACTGAAAGGGATTCCGGGCTGACGGCGGCCTCTCGATCCCGCTGAAGGATCAGGTACCGTTTAACAGCGGAAGCGCGAAAGCCACAGATTCCACAGCGCCACTCAACGTGTCACGGCGAGAGCGCGCGGAGGGCGGCAACGGCACTACTGGGCTCAATCATTGAATTTCTCTCATGTTTGCCTCCTGCTGACACTCCCAGTGCTGCTGACGCCCCTCGATCCATCTTCATCGGCCAGCGGAGCTCCGTGACCCTCCGGATGGGGCGGCCCAGGTAGCGCAACATCACAGGTCTTTAAAAAGCAATTCGTGGGAAAAATGGGCAGAAACGTTCACGTTGACAAAGCGCTAAACTGTGATGTGCACTAATGCACATGTGGTTTTGATTTCTTTGTCCCACGGTAATAGCAAATGTCAACCTGAAGTAATAACTTTAGTCTGTGACCAAATGAAAACGGTCAAATATATGACATTTGTTGCTTGAACAGTGAAATTCACCTCCAAACAAAATATTTTTCATATATTCATATTAAAATATTTTATATTATCACAAAATAATTCCTCTTTAATTATGAAGTAGGCTATTAATCTAAATATTCTAAATGCTGTTATTAAATATACAGAAACTACTGTTCAAAAATGTGTGGTCAGTAAGATTTTCTTAATATTTTTTGTCTCTTATGCTCACTAAAGCTGCATTTATTTGATCAAAAATACTGTAAAAACAGGAATATTGTGAAATATTAGTACAATTTAAAATAACTGTTTTCTATATTAATATATTTTCAATTGTAATTTATTCCTGTGATGCAAAGCTGAATTTTCAGCAGCCATTTCTCCAGTCTTCAGTGTCACATGATCCTTCAAGAATTATACTAATATGCTGATTTGCTTGTGGAGAAACATTTCAGTTGTGCTGAATCTTTTGTAACATTATAAATGTCACTTTTGATCATTTCAATGCATCCTTACTAAATAAAAGTATTAATTTCTTTCAAAAACAAAAAAATCTTACTGACTCTGAACTTTTGAATGGTAGTGTACTCAACATCATGTCACAAAAGCTGTTGATACAGACTTCTGCTGAACCCGACATGCTTCTTAAAGAGACGGGCAGAAATAAATTACGTTTTGGACTTTTAACTGCGGTATTCAAGGTTGCAATGAAAATATTATTGTTGTGTCATTGACAGAAATATGAAGGCCAAACAAAAGGAGAACTTGACCGTTCAGTAAAGAGTGTGGTTTATACCACTGCACTAAACATTTCATGATCAAATTTAATTTACAAACTGGCCTGTTTGATGAGATGATTGGGGACAGAGGAAGTGTGCGTACACCTCTTTTTCCCTCAAAGTGTTCATTGTGCTCCTGAGATGCTAAATTGTGGTTTACAGCTGTTTAAACACAAAGATATTCTCGCTGTGGTCAGTATAAGGAACTCAATTAGGCAGTAAAGTTGAACTGTAGAGGGGGATAAAAACTAGAGGAGGATCCAAGTCAGTGAACTGAGGTGCTTGCTGCAGTTGCCAGAGGTCGCCATGAAGTGGAGCCATTTGGCATCAAATGTTATTCTGGTGGGATACAGGAGCTTTATTTCCCGCTCCAAACACTGGTGTTACCCTGATTTATGGGCAACAGGGTTTATGAAATGAAACGTGTCAGTTTTAGGTTAAAACTCATGAGAAGGTGAGAGAGAATTCGCAAATATATCACCCGTCACCATGTATGGAACACGCAATGAATTTGGAAATCTTTTTTTTCCGATAACAAAATCTGCTTCTCAGGTGAACCAGCTTCACACAGCTGTACTGGAAGACTAGAGAATATTGTTTGCATTGCCTTCAAGTACATACTGGTTTCAAAATTACTTTAAGATATAGATTTAAAAATGTAAACGACCATTTGGTGACTTTATGGGCAAAGTGTCGTGGTTATGTCATGATAAATCTTTTTTTTAATAAAACAGAATGCAGTGTTGGAAAGTCTAATTCATTTTAGTGAATCCTTTCATTATATAGTTAAACCTTCATCTTTTTTGCACTAGAAAAAAATATGGCTCTGGTTTAGTTATACTAAATATCATTTATAAATATAATAAATATTTTAAAAGATATTGCCCCCAAATATTAAGTAATTTCAGTTTAGTTAGCTACATTATGTTGAATTAGTATTTGTTATTTTAGTGTGGCTAACTGTTTGAAAATAGGCGCACGCTTTCGTATGCTACGCCTACGTCGTCCACTGGAACGCCACTCTCTCATGAACTCGCATACAACAGTTAGCAGAAGCTAGAGATTACGGTTTATAAAGTTTCAAATATGGATATTTTTCTAACACAAACGCATCGCTTCGCTTCAGAAGGCCTTTATTAACCCCCCGGAGCCATGTGGAGTACTTTTTATGATGGATGGACGTACTTTTTGTGCTTCAAAATCTCGACCCCCATTCACTGTCATTATAAAGCTTGGAAGAGCCAGGACATTTTTTAATATAACTATTAATTAATATTTTATTTGCCTGAAAGAAAAAAAGTCATATAAACCTAGGCTTGAGGGTGAGTAAATCATGGGGTAATTTTCATTTTTGGGTGAACTATCCCTTTAAATTTCTAGTAGCTTGGTGAACGAGTTTAAAAGATCTTGAATGTGGTTTTTCAAACTCTAAATTACTAGTAGCCAGTAGCTTGTGAACTATAGCTTCTCCAACACGGCTTATTGTTACTCACGTCATCAGAGCAAAGTGTGTCACCTTTTCTCAGTTGCTTGCTTCACACCATTTATGGACCACAACCTCATGGCTTTTAAGCAGTTTAGTCTGGTCTAAAGCATGGTTTGACCTCAAATTGCTTTTCTCTTTCATATTTTTGTGGTTTGAAGATGTAAAATGTGACCTCTTCTGTTGAAGTTTGAATGTGGCATCTCAAAATGTGGACCACAGCGATGTGATGATAACCCCAGTGGACACTTATTTAAGCGCTAGTGTTATTTTGACTGATTTTAAGTAATTTGTTATTCTTCCTGGTTTGCGCTGGCCTGCTGTAGAATCTGTTTTCAGTGGCATACATCCATCTGCTTTCTCTGGGCTTCCTGGTTAATTCTCTTACCACCTGCTCAACATCTCGCCTCAATACTGCCAACATACACGGCGCTCAGCAGAGGGCCTCATCAAACCTGGATCTCCATTTTAAAACTCACCAGCCTGTCAGAAGAATTAATATTGCCTCAGGCACCTGTGGCTTTACAGATAAATGACTTTCAATAACACTCTGCCAGTGATGTAGATTCTTTTCATTCATATTCTTATGCCAGTTATCATCTTTAAAATAAAATTCAAATTTTTTTTTTCAATTACAAACAGATTTTCATTCAGAAATGTAATTACAAACGTTATTTTATTTAGTAAATGCTTTAGTAAATGCAACAATTACCTTCCTTCCGGCTGGAAAGACCCTTCTGCATCAAAAATAGCGACCCCCTATGGGTGTCTCGCGCAGCGATGTGAACCATTTTTGCGCGCCATAACGTATTTATCGCGGCTGTAACACTTTATTGACCCACCAGAACCGCAACTATGAACCTTGTTGTACATACATATAAACTGCACAATCAGCTTGTAACACTCCAAAGAGAAAGGAAAACTTGAAATCACATCATATGACCCCTTTAAAAATGAATGCATTACCACCCTGCCGCTAGAAGACCTACTCCCTGGCGTAACAACGTTGCTAGGCAACGAAAATAGCTGGTGTTGCATGACTGTAACGCTTTATTGACTTACCAGAACCGCAAATATGGCTTGTGTAGTCGAAGTATATACATATTTATATTAATTGGTCGCTTTTCTCCTAGTCAAGTACATTTTATTTGTATAAAACCTTTCACATCTTGTTAAAGCAGCTCTAAAGAATATATGGCCTTGACACCGGAGACTAGGAAATCCAACGTACGATGGACAGATTTTCTCCATTTAAGTCAGTTAAGACTTTTAAAAACTGAATTATATCCACACGGGGGCAGCAAACTACAGTTTTGAACAGACATGTCCAAAACAGCCTCATCTCTTATTACAGCCTTTTACATGAACTTGACAGATTATCAGTTTCAAAATACTGTAACAGAGTTAAAGTTACAGTCACAATCTGTATAGCTCATATAGGTTTGTAGTTGAATGTAATTTCATTACTAATCACCTCACAGTCATTTCAAAGACTATCTCTAATAATGGGATATGAAAATCCCTTTATTTAGGTTTTACAGACTGTGTTGATACAAAGTGTCTTTATTATGAGCTTCAGGATACAGCTAATGGGCATTCAAAGTCTTTAACCCTGTTGGAAAATCTAAACACAATTTAAGGTGGGTTCTTTGTTTTTGAGCTGGTTTGTAGCTGCTTCATGCTGATTTAGGTGGTTGACAATCCAAACTAGACCAGCTTGGACCAGCAACAAACCACTTTAAGTTTGTATGACCTAGTCATACCACATGGTCTCTTATCCAAGATGGTTTACCGGGTCTCCACCTGCTAGTGGAATGTGCAACTACATAAACCAGCTTGAACCAGATAGAAACCAACTATGTTCTTCCATAACCAGGTTTGTGCATTTAGAATCTAATATTTTCTACGCATCATGATCCTCAGGTATCTCATGCAGAACCTTTTATTCAGTGATGCTGGACATTTAACTTGACAGAGTCTCTATTTGTGGAAGTAAAGTTTTTTTATTGGCTTTGATGTCTGTTTATCTCTCCAGACCCTCTGGAGATTCATTTTGCTTCTTTTCGGATTCCTGTTTGTCCTTTTCCATTTGTTCCTGCTCTTTGGCATCCAGTTCCTTCAGTTTTTCCTCCACGTCTTTGGGAATCTCCACCTCCATCAGATTCTCCATTCCTGCCTCCGGCTCGTCTCCAATCAAAACCTTAATCAAAGACACACATAATTGCACATGAAACCCTAATGGACCTCAACATGTTCCGTCAGAGTCGCATATCGAGAGAAAAGTGGTAATGATGCAGGACGGGAGCTAATGAGATGCCAGACAGCGCTTCACTTTTACTGTCATTCCCAAGTAGCAATTTCGGGAACCCGACAACATGGAAAAACTTCAGTAACTTGAGTTGTAGCTGTTAAAGTCGTGTTAGTTAAAAACTGCTGCATTATGAAAAAGCGCCCATTAATCCTGGATAAATATTAGCCTCGTTCTGTGATTGGCATATTAGCTGTTTTATTGATGCTAATTAAAATGGTTGGGTTGAGGCAAACTGCCGAACCACTGCTTTTGGCCTGGAGTTCAAAAGGGATCTCCCAGACGTTATGGAGAATATCATGCTTTAATAGGAGACCCTGTGACATCTTTTCCATGGGGCTGTACGCTGCCACGGTGCAAGGAACAGGCTTTTTCCACCAAATTAGTGTCTCTCGATTTTTTTCGACCAAACTCATAAATCCTGGTTTTGGAGAACTGGACCTGATCTGTCTACTGTCTGGGGTCTTCCAAAGCACAACAATCCACATCGACAGAAAACGTTGCATGTGATGATCTTGCAAAAGTGATGCAATAGAGATGCAATCATGCAATTGGATGGAACTGCGTTAATTTGAAATGGAACCTTATAAGCTAATACACTAAGCATAAACAACACACAGTACCCACAAATATTGGATAAAATAGTCTCGTAATATCAACTTGTCTGCCATCTTGAATTAGTTTTCTTCTCTAAGCTCATTGCAGTGTTTTCTGGGATTGCTTTATCAGCGAAGGATACATGCACTGCTGCCTTAAATGTTTTCAGAGGAATTTTGACTATACCTGGACGAGTTTCTCACAGGCTGAAATCACAAGAGAATCCTTCTCCCATTTGTGAAACTCTCTCATGATGGGATATGAGTTCTTGTTTTTCATAATCTGTCGGCCCACTTTAGTAGCTGTAAACTGAAAATGAATAGATCATTAAGAAACTGAACTAAAGAATAGCCAAGCCAACATAAAGGAGGAAAAATATATATAATGTTCAAAAGTTTTTTTAAAGACATTAAAGCACCTTAAATTGATTAAAAGCAGCAGTAACAACATTTATAATATTACAGAAGATTTCTATTTCAAATAAATGCTGCTTTCTATGAATAAAAGGATCCTGAAAAAAAGTATCTCAGTTTCCACAGAAATATTAAGTAGCACAACTGTTTTCAACATTGATAATAGTAAGAAATGTTTCTTGAGTAGCAAATTAGCATATAAGAATGATTTCTGAAGGAACATGTGACTCTATAGACTTGAAGTAATGGCTGCTGAAAATTCAGCTTGGCTTCACAGGAATACATTACATTTAAAAAAATTATTCCAATAGAAAACAGTTATTTTAAATTGTAATAATATTTTACAATATTACTGTTTTTATTGCATTTTTGATCAAATAAATGCAGCTTTGGTGAGCAAAAGAGACTTTCAAAAGCATTTAAAAATCTTACAGACCCCAAACATTTGAACGGTTGTCAATAACTTCAATACAGGAAAATGATAGATTTGATTGATGAAAGATTTGAAATGTTGTTCTTACGAGCATCAAGGTTTCTAAGAGCATCTTGCGGATATCAGGATCATCTTCTCTCTTTTTATCTTCTGGCAGGTATTGCAAGTCCACCGGCAAACCTGTAAATGCAAATAAAACTCAGTAAGAGTTACATGAATGCTTATGTTAAAGGTGAAGTATGTAATTGTTTACGGTTAAAATAATGGCACAACGATCATACACTTCACCTTTAAAACGTTTTCAGAAGGAAAAGTGGTGCTTGCTGTCAATCCTATCATTCAGGGTTTGTTCAAATCTCAAACCTTTAGTATAAGAAATAGTAAATATCATGCTTGCCAATTATATAGTCCAAATATACTCTTATTAAAATAGATTGAAGTTTGTTTGGGCTATAGTTATACAGACTATGAAAGGATTATAGAAAGGTCTTCTAAGGTCACTTATTAACTAGGAAGCTTTCTCTACTATTTTGGTCAGAAAGGCATGAGGAATACGTGGAAAATATGGTGTATATAAACTTTTCAAACAGCTTTTATGAAACCGCAAACTTTGAACAAAGATTCTTGCTTTGCAAATTCACAACCTCCTGCTGTAATGATGGTATTTCCACTTTGCTCCTTCCATTTTCCTTACACTTTGTGGGAAATACAATAAACATTCAACCCGTGTATCATCAAAATTAGTAAACAGCGCCACCTACTGGACAAACGAAAGAAAAGTAATGCTTTTTTGTTTCTACACTACAAACAAAAATTATTTGGAGTTCTTGGATCAGGAGAGCATAAACCTCCAGATGATTTAAAAAGCATCACCTTCATTCTCTTCCTCTGAGAGCTCTTCTGGTCCAGCCAATGGTAATAAAAGGTATGGTAAAATATCCACCGCATCACTGAGCAACCACTCATGATGAGCTGTATAGACAAAAGGCATGTTTAATGAGAATTAAATGCATTTTTATTCATTTGTCTTTGACTAGTTTTTGCATTGGCTTTCCTTTCAAGGATGAAATTTGCAGCAATCAAATCACATGCTCTTTACATTTAAATGTAGTCATTTATCAGATGCTATTACCATAGATTACTGAACCAATCGTGATGAATAACTCTTACCATACTCAAAGCAGCAATTTCGGAGTGTTCCCACCACCCCTCCTCGCCTGGTGCTCGATTCCTCGTACTGTGTGTACGGCAGAAGCCTCTGAATCACACACCTGTAGAAACACATATAAAACAATCACCATGCAATCACCATGGTAACATGGTAATATAATGTTTTTTGACCCATACCATAATAATACCATATTTTGGACACGTACCATGACAATACTATGTTTTTGGATATGTACTATGGTAATATTGTGGGGGGGTTTTGACCCGTACCATGATAATACAATTTTTTTGGACATGTACCGTGGTAATATCATATTTTCTAACCCATACCATAATAATATCATGTTTCTGGTCATGTACTATGGTAATATCATGTTTTTTTTTTTTTCTTTTACCCGTACCATGATAATAGCATGCTTTGGAACATGTACTACGGTACTATCATGTTGTTGTTGTTTTTAATACTTATGATAATACCATATTTTTGGAGGTTTACTATGGTTATATGGTGTTTTTTTTTTTTTTTTTTACTTGTACCATGATAATATCATGTTTTTTTTAACCCGTATTCTAATACCATGTTTTTGTGACCTGTACCATTATAATACCATGCTTTTGAACATGTACTATGGTAATTTCATGTTTTTTGAACTGTTCCCTGATGATACCATGTTTCTGAACATGTACCATGGTAATATCATGTTTTTTACCTTTACCATGATAATATTATGTTTTTGGACATATATAATAAAAATGTCATGTTTTTACACATACTATGATAATACCATGGTTTTAAAAATAGTGCTATGATTAGTACAGTGTTTTTTTAATGTAATTATTCAGTACCATAGAATTATTACCATCATAATGCCATAGTACAGCTTACTTGTCCTTGTCCAGGATGAAGTGTCGTGCCTCAGGCAGCTGTGTGAGGTTGGACAGCAGCGGTCCCAGATAATGAAGTGAAGCTTTCTTATTGAAACCCTCCATGCAGAAGATCTCCACCACTTTGTCCAGTCTGATCTTCTGCTCCTGCAGAGTGTTGAACACATCTCTACACGTCCGCTCATGTCGGCTCAGGTTACTGAGAATAGTACAAATCCGATCTGCAAACATATATTCCGGGTCCAGGAGGTTCTGGAACAGTCTGGCCAGTAAGTCCGTCTCTTTGACCAAAGGCTGGTGAAGAGTCTCATCTGCTGAGAGGTTAATCAGGGCATGATAACAGTCCTTGACAATGGCGATGGAGGGGTCGCAGGTTAGAGTCACCAAGGCTTTGAGAAAGTCTGGCTTGGACCGCAGGTACCGGCACCCATCCCGATTCCCTGTGAGGCCCAGGATGTATCCCGTAGCCTGACCTTTGACATCAGCTCTCATCTCCAAAGTAAGAAATGACAGCAGTTCTTTAGCTTCACCGTCACTAAGCATCTTGGTTCGGTCTGTTGACAGACGCAAAGTTTATTCTTGTTTTTTAAATTTTTTTTCCTTCTAATCAAACTGCAAAAGAAAACAGACAATTTAAGCCGTAGATTAATAATAATCTCAGACAGCTAGAATCACAAAATAAAAATAACATAACAAATTAAAGATTCAAATAAAATATACAAATAAACAAAAATTGGATTAAAATAAATAATACACCTAACAGTAAAGCACTATAATGAGTAGAAAATTTTAATAAGCTAGAATCACAGAATAACAATTAAATAAATAATAAAAATAAGATTAAAATAAAATGTAGATTAAAATAAATAGATAAATAAAAATTAGATTAAAATAAGAAAATAAATAATAAATTTTACAGTAACGTGCTATAATGAGATGAAAAAAAAAACTAATAATTAACTTAATTGAAACTTAATAATTTCCAAATAATATTTAGACAAATTTATAATGTTAATCTTGCACAGTATAAATTGGGTCTTTATACAAGAAACTATATAGATGCCTTTTAAATTTTCGGATGGGTGTCCCTCGTACGAGGATGATAATTTGCCGCAATTTGGCATCTAAAATATTGAAAAACCCTGCCATAGTGAATCTCAAATTTCCATGGTATTACCATCACTGTATCATAGTAACACAGTACAGTTTTTTGTAAAGAGTCAAAAATTATTATGATGGTTCAGTTTGTGCATCGCAATACTGTAAAAGTATAGTCATAACCATTGATCACTTTATGTTTACAGTATACAACTGAATACGCAAAACCAAAAATCTGACCTATCAACGATCTACAATCTACTGTAAAACGCGTATTAAATATGACCAAAATCATTTCGTTTTCCATTTGTTGAAATAGAATATACTTACCACATTCACGATATACTGCACAGCACACATGTGCGTTGAATGAAGGTCCTGCTGTAGGATTTGACATATTTCTTATCCAATCAGATTACAAATTTCGCAAATCTTCCCGCCCTCTTTTTACGCACTGGCATATGATTGGGCGATTAACTCCAGGCTCCGCCTTCGCAGTCTGCTTCTCGCGCTTTGTGATGACGCATAGTGTACTGCGTGTGTTTGAAACATGGCGGCGGTTGAAGTAAGCGAAGCGGAGAAGGTTTATATTATGCATGGAGTTCGAGTAAGTAAAATCGCACGTTTGATCATTTATTTTTATTAAACGACTTCAGAAAGGTGGCTGCCATTCAGGATAGAAACAGTTTCCTGCTTGGTGTCAATTAAGCAGAAACACACTGTAGAAAATAAACAAATTATATGTTATCACATTAACCTGATACTTTTCTGAGACGCCATACAAAACATGAGGGTTAAATTCTGAATATTTTTGACAGGATGACCTGAGATTGGACGGACGAGAATGTGAAGACTACAGACACATGGAGATCGAGACGGACGTGGTGTCAAACACTGCTGGTTCTGCTAAAATCAGTCTTGTATGTGGAAGTAAACAGTTTTATGTGCAGTAATAGCACCAGCGGTTTTGTAATTCATGATGTTGTGTGATGTGTTTGACAGGGTCACACAGATGTTCTTGTAGGAGTTAAGGCAGAGATTGGTAAACCCAAAGCCATGGTGCCAGATGAAGGTTATCTGGAGTTCTTTGTGGACTGGTGAGTGTTTAGAGATCATCATATTTATAGGTGCAAATTAGACATCAAGCATCCATCGTTACAGCCACTCTGTAAATCACTACCAGAATGACTGTGCAATAGCTTTTAAAAATCATCATGCAATTTAGACATTTCTCAGTTTGGTACATAATGCATATGTAGGTGCACAAGCTATATTTTTATTTACATTCTATTGTAGTATTTATTAATATTTTGAATAAGCTTTTATATGTTTAGGTGGTCTTTTTAATGTAAAAGATTTGAGTCATTTTGTTGTGATTTAGTCATTTTTATTTAGCTACAGTTTATTTTTTTTATTAGTAATTTTAGTACTTCATTGAAACTTATTTTATTTCAGTTAGCTGCCAAAGCAACATTTCTAACTTTGTTTTTCATTCAATATTTATATTTTATATTTATTTCAGCTTAACTTCAATTAACAGTAACAATTTTTATTAGTTTTAGTATTAATTACAAATATTGGTTTCAGGCCTGGAAAAGTTATGGAAATTTCTGTAGTGAATATACAACATTTAATATCTAAGTTAGTTCTGTTTAAGGAGTTATCCTATGAGCCATATTTAGTACATCTCTGGACATTTTTTATTTTTAACATATTTATTTGTACTAAAAAAGTTTAACCATTAAATCATATAAATTCCAAGGATTAATGCATACGATACTGAGATACTCAATTAATAAGACAATATGCAATTTATTTGACAGTTTAGTCCATGTATGTACATAGTGGGAACTGTAATTGACCAGTGCAGGGACTTCAGTGTATAAATATGCAATTTAGCAATGAATATCCATAGATGATGCTTGTTTATACGTTCATGACATGCATTCTAATGTCACATCAGTTTACTCACCATTTTGATAGTAAATGAGTATGAAATGCTTGACATGTTGTTGCTTTTGTAGCTCAGCAAACGCCACTCCAGAGTTTGAGGGGCGTGGAGGGGAGGAGCTGGGGGTGGAGCTTAGTAACACACTCTGTAAAGTGTTCAACAACAGACACAGCTTGGACCTGCGTTCCCTCTGCATCTGCCCGGGAGAGAACTGCTGGGTGCTGTATGTGGACGTGTTGGTGAGTGACTCGCATATCTGTCCAGAAGAGGGTGATAACAGCATCCTCATATTCACTTCTCAGGAAGAGAATGTTGAATTAAATATTTTCCTTAAATACTATGAAATATTTTGCTATCTATATGCTGTTAATTTATCATTCATTTAAATGCGTAATTATGTGTGCAGCTTCTGCAGTGTGACGGAAACCTGTTTGATGCCATATCCATCGCAATAAAAGCTGCTCTGTTTAATACACGGTAAGTAACAGTGTGTTTTTTCCCATCAAAGCTGTAAAGTTTCCATAAGGAAATGTTAAAACTGTGGCAGGTTGTGTTATTATACTATTATTTTATATACTGATATAGTATTTATTATTATTTAGCTTTTATTTGTGTACTTTCGGATTATTATTATTTTTATTTTTTTTAGGCATTTTTGTTTTAGGCATTTTAGTACTTCCACATGAATTTAAGTAATTTTTTTAGG
>NW_015554119.1:612165-615804 GCF_001515605.1 Sinocyclocheilus anshuiensis | reverse complement strand
ATTTATTTGTACTAAAAAAGTTTAACCATTAAATCATATAAATTCCAAGGATTAATGCATACGATACTGAGATACTCAATTAATAAGACAATATGCAATTTATTTGACAGTTTAGTCCATGTATGTACATAGTGGGAACTGTAATTGACCAGTGCAGGGACTTCAGTGTATAAATATGCAATTTAGCAATGAATATCCATAGATGATGCTTGTTTATACGTTCATGACATGCATTCTAATGTCACATCAGTTTACTCACCATTTTGATAGTAAATGAGTATGAAATGCTTGACATGTTGTTGCTTTTGTAGCTCAGCAAACGCCACTCCAGAGTTTGAGGGGCGTGGAGGGGAGGAGCTGGGGGTGGAGCTTAGTAACACACTCTGTAAAGTGTTCAACAACAGACACAGCTTGGACCTGCGTTCCCTCTGCATCTGCCCGGGAGAGAACTGCTGGGTGCTGTATGTGGACGTGTTGGTGAGTGACTCGCATATCTGTCCAGAAGAGGGTGATAACAGCATCCTCATATTCACTTCTCAGGAAGAGAATGTTGAATTAAATATTTTCCTTAAATACTATGAAATATTTTGCTATCTATATGCTGTTAATTTATCATTCATTTAAATGCGTAATTATGTGTGCAGCTTCTGCAGTGTGACGGAAACCTGTTTGATGCCATATCCATCGCAATAAAAGCTGCTCTGTTTAATACACGGTAAGTAACAGTGTGTTTTTTCCCATCAAAGCTGTAAAGTTTCCATAAGGAAATGTTAAAACTGTGGCAGGTTGTGTTATTATACTATTATTTTATATACTGATATAGTATTTATTATTATTTAGCTTTTATTTGTGTACTTTCGGATTATTATTATTTTTATTTTTTTTAGGCATTTTTGTTTTAGGCATTTTAGTACTTCCACATGAATTTAAGTAATTTTTTTAGGTTGTAAATGCTTTCATTAAGTACATTAAGGAGCTTTTTTGAAGTTTCTCTTGGGAAAATATTAGAAATGTTCATACATTTTTAATTTGAATATAATAGTTATTTTTATATATTTATTTATTTGATTTTTTTTGTTTGTAAAAATAATGTTGTTAAATGATTGTATAAAATTCATTTAGGTATTGCTGTTGAGACTATTTTAAATCGTATTATTTTTCATTTTAGTATATAGCCTTTAATGCTGTTATAGTGTAAAATTAAAAATAAGTTTACATTTTTTCATCTAATATTTTATTTTTTTTCAGCTTTTTTTTTTTTTTTTTTTTTTTTCTTTTTTTTTACATTAATTTTTAAAAATTGTTTCCAGCCCTGGAAAAGTCAAAGAAGTTTCTGTAATGATTCTTTTTTTTAGTTATACATTACAGTAATTTATAACTACGTTAGTTCTTCTTAAGTGTTTTTCCCATGAAACATATTTAGTATATCATATACATATATATATATATATATATATATATATATATATATATATTGTGGAAACCCCAAATAAGTAATGAGAAATTTATCCGCATCCTTTTCTGAAACAGAATCCCCAAAGTGCACATATCTGAGGATGAGGAGGGTGTGAAGGAGATCGAGCTGTCAGACGACCCTTACGACTGCATGCGGCTCAATGTGAAAAATGTCCCGTGTATCGTAACCCTCTGCAAGGTGCAGCAAAGCCTGGAGCTATTATCCACAATGCACCACTCTCCTCATCTTATGTTCAGTTCTGTGTTTCTGTAGCTTTATAAATCGGTTGTGTGTCTGTGTTTCAGATTGGTCACAGACACGTGGTGGACGCTACACTACAGGAAAAGGCCTGTTCTGTGGCCAGTCTCCTGATTTCAGTCACACATAGAGGAACGGTCACATGTGTCAGGAAAATGGGAGGAGGAAGTCTAGATCCAGAGAGTATCTTTGAAATGACAGAGGTTGGATTTTTTTTTATTTTTTTTTATGGAATGGTTTATTGAACCTTTAGACAAAATATAAAAGAGAAATGTTTACAAAAAAGTTTTTTGTTGAGTATCTTATTTGATACATCAGGCTTTTATTGCTCATATAGTATGATATAGTGAGAATATGTCAAGGAGGAAAAAACATTTTATGCAGAGACACAAGGAAAAATATGGTGCAGTTGCTGATATCTATATGTACAAAAAGAAAAATGAAATTCTGATAGTAAGAACTACTTGCACAAAATGCATATAAATATGAATTGTCATTCTGTATTTCCCAATAATATGTCTTAGTAAGATCATTTAAAATAAACAAATATATATATAGAGAGAGAGAGAGAGAATTAAGTTGTTTCAGTCCATTAAGTGTTCATCTTGAAATATTATTAGAAATATAAAAGTTATTCTTACGTTTACTTTGATTTCACAGCAAAAAGATGTGTACCACAAATGTAAGGGGGACAGTTTTTACAATTATACTAAAAGGCCTTTTACTTACTAAAAAAGTATAAATTATCAATCAGACAACAGAAGGCTTGTAGTAGTTCTTAGTTTTGATCATGTTGGTAATTTAGAGGCCTTAGAAATGTTTGTGAATTAAATATGATTCAGTAGGCTTTATATGGTTACATTTTGGTGCTTTATTAGAGAATTTCATGCAGCTTGTGCTGTTTATATGTCTGTTTATATAGCAGAACAGACAATCTGCGTCTGACTAGTTTAACAACTATAGTTTTTAGTTTTTCACACTTTCATATGAATCCAGGTGTTTTTCATTTGTATAATAAATGGTTGACTCCTGGTTAGGAGTTTATGTTCACTGTTATCGTGTGTTCATGTTATAGGCTGGTAAGCGTGTGGGAAAGGCTCTTCATGTGCCTCTCATGGAGCTGCTGCAGAAAGAAGAAAGTCTTGGCAAGAAACGGCAGAAAGTGGGATTCCTCGGATAGCTTCCTTTTTTTGGACCTTTTTTGTTCTTGTTTTGTTTTGTTTTTTTAAATAAATGAGCTAAATTTTCTACGATGTTTGTTATGTCCTGCTTAAAAATTTAAACTAACAAAGAATCCCGTCTAATGTGAGGTTATATAACATTGCTGTTTTTGTTTTCATTTTGCCAGCTGTGGTTTTAATGACTGAACTCAGACTAGCTTTCAAACTGGTGTGTTTAACAGATGACTGAATGTTAAATGATTCTTCTCTCAATTCAGATATTTTTCTGTAAACATTTGAGCTGTTTGAGAGAAATTTTTATACCTGAATTTTATAAATGAGTAGAACAGAATACTCAGAATCCATAAAGGAATACTTCACAATTTTTTTTTAATAACATAATTTACTCACCCTCAGGCCATCCAAGATGTAGATGAGTTTGTTTCTTCATCAAAACAGATTTGGAGAAATTAACATAACATCTCTTGCTCATCAGTGGATCCTCTGCAGTGAATGGGTGCCGTCAGAATGAGAGTCCAAACAGCTGATAAAAACATCACAATAATCGACGAGTACACATCTACACCACTCCAGTCCATCAATTAATGCATTTTGAAGCGAAAAGCTCTATGTTTGTAATCAATAAATCCATCTTTAAGATGTTTGAACTTAAAGGGGTCATATGATGCAATTTCAAATTTTCCTTTCTCTTTGGAGTGTTACAAGCTGTTCGTGCATAGATAAGATCCCTAAAGTTGCAAAGAC
>NW_015554119.1:609781-611669 GCF_001515605.1 Sinocyclocheilus anshuiensis | reverse complement strand
CCGGATCAGCTTTCACCGTGGACGAAGCGGAGTCCAGCCCGGGGTCGTCACATGTGGTTGCCGCTCCTTCATCGAATCTGCCGGCCGAGCCGTTCTCTAGCCCGCCGGCCGTTCCTCACTCTAGCCCGCCGCCGAATCCGTAATTATGTCCCCAATGGATGCAACAAATTCCTCGTTTATAATGGGTTTTAATGTTTTTGTGTCGTTGCTCAGGCCGGACAGGGTATCACAGTATGGTAATGGGTGTAACATTTCCGTCACATGCTTGAGGTATTCGGCCAATCACAACACACTGGATAGCTGGCCAATCACAGCACACCTCGCTTTTCAGACCGATGAGCTTTGTAAAAATCGACGCGTTTCAGAAAGGCGGGGCATAGAGGAGAAACAATAATGTTCAGTATGTGGAAAATAATGTGGTTTTTTAACCTTAAACCACAAACACATTTCATAACACCAAATACACAAAATAATGTTATTTTTAGCAACATCATATGACCCCTTTAAAGCTGTTGCTTCCAGCTATGATACAAGTCTAATCCATAATATTCCTTTCTCCAGGGGAAAAGCCCATTCTCTGTTGTCATCTCACATCAAAATCCACCAACATGGACTGTTTAGCTTGTAAACAAAATCTGTTCATATTTCTCAAGGTGACTTTTTTTATGTAAAAAGCTATATCATGGATAGAGGACTCATTTTAGCAACAGTTTGGCATTAAAAATGTCTATGGATTTATTTCTTACAAGCACGCAGCTTTTCGCTTCACAAGATGTTAATTGATGGACTGTAGTCGTGTGGATTACTTGTGGATTATTGTGTGATGTTTTTATCAGCTGTTTGGACTCTCATTCTGGCGGCACCCATTCACTGAAGAGGATAAATTGGTGAGAAAGTGATGTAATGCTTAATTTCTCCAAATCTGTTACAATGAACAAACTCATCTACATCTTGAATGGCCTGAGGGTGAGTACATTTTCAGCAAATTTTCATTTTTAGGTGAATTATTCCTTTCAAAGTTGTTGCGTGTTGGTAATTTTTATGTTTCTTTTGTCCTATAAGGATATTTGATTTAATTGCACATATTAGGTAAAACGATATGTGGGATACATTTTTTGAATATTCATAGACTTGTGTAAGTTCACAGGTGCTCTAGTTGTCATTTTTTCCTGGGGTGGTGTTGTGCTCACACCGCTGTCCAGCAGGACGTCTCGTCTGCCACGTGTCGTCTGAGGAAGATCCAGCTGCTGTGAGCCATATGGATATATTTTGATTAGGGTTGAAGCAAAACTCTGCAGGGCTGCGGCTCTCCAGGACCGACGTTCGCCACCCCTGATATATTCCATCCCATAATAGCTTTGCTTCTTCCTGTGACACGGTGAATCCAAAAAAACAGCAGCTATCACTGCACGGATAACAATATCATACACGAGAAGAATGCATGATGGGAAATGTGTCCTGAGGAGACCCTACATTTTCCAGGACTCTCAATGTGTACTGAGCAATTTGTGAACCTACTTTCCTGTCTGAGTTAGTAAATTAATTCTAAATGTGCATCCAAGTTTATAATCTGCAATATAAATCATAGGAGCGTTTTTAAAGGGATAGTCCACCCAAAAATGAACATAGAAAATATTTTGAAGAATGTTGGTAACCAAAGCTTTGGTTCCCATTGACTTCCATTTTATGGACAAACAATACAATGAAAGTCAGTGGGATCCAAAACTGTTTGGTTACCAGTATTTTTAAATTTATCTTTTTATGTTACACAGAAGAAAGTCAGACATTGTTGTTTCAATGTATGTTATTGTGGTTTCATTGTGTTCACATTTTTAAAGCTATTACAATAATATGATATTTAAATGTGTGTGTGTGTGTGTGTGTGTGT
>NW_015554119.1:607104-607821 GCF_001515605.1 Sinocyclocheilus anshuiensis | reverse complement strand
GGAGAGCCGCAGCCCTGCAGAGTTCAGCTCCAACCCTAATTAAAACTCACCTGCCTGTAGCTTCCTAGTAACCATTCAGATCTTGATTAGCTTGTTCAGGTGTGTTTGATTAGGGTTGAAGCAAAACTCTGCAGGGCTGCGGCTCTCCAGGACCGACGTTCGCCACCCCTGATATATTCCATCCCATAATAGCTTTGCTTCTTCCTGTGACACGGTGAATCCAAAAAAACAGCAGCTATCACTGCACGGATAACAATATCATACACGAGAAGAATGCATGATGGGAAATGTGTCCTGAGGAGACCCTACATTTTCCAGGACTCTCAATGTGTACTGAGCAATTTGTGAACCTACTTTCCTGTCTGAGTTAGTAAATTAATTCTAAATGTGCATCCAAGTTTATAATCTGCAATATAAATCATAGGAGCGTTTTTAAAGGGATAGTCCACCCAAAAATGAACATAGAAAATATTTTGAAGAATGTTGGTAACCAAAGCTTTGGTTCCCATTGACTTCCATTTTATGGACAAACAATACAATGAAAGTCAGTGGGATCCAAAACTGTTTGGTTACCAGTATTTTTAAATTTATCTTTTTATGTTACACAGAAGAAAGTCAGACATTGTTGTTTCAATGTATTGGTTTCAGGTTTCATTGTGTTCACATTTTTAAAGCTATTACAATAATATGATATTTAAATGTGTGTGGTGTGTGTGT
>NW_015554119.1:594547-607094 GCF_001515605.1 Sinocyclocheilus anshuiensis | reverse complement strand
GTGTGTGTGTGTGTGTGAGTGAGAGTGTGTGTGTGGTGTATGAGGACGTCACTCCTCCGCTCTGCTCAGGATGAAGAACAAACGTAGCAGGTTCTTATTACAGCAGTTTTCCTCTGTGAGCGGAGCTGAGAAGCAGAGATCTCTCCTCATTCTCCAGACTTCACCACGAGACTCAGAGATGGTTGTCTTCTGCTGGGAGTCCTGCTGCTCCTCACACACACCTCACACCAGCAGAACACTCCCAAAAAGAAGCCCAACGCTAAAAAAGGTGAGGCAGGATGATTTTTGCTAATTTTTGTCTTGAGTTCCATCATTTATTCAAGTTGAAAGCAGCTTTGTGTGAATTCTAGAAGTTGAGAAAGTTCAGTTGCAGAGCATCATTGTTGATGTTTGAAGAAAAGTGGACTCAGTTTGAAGTTTCCTACTCCGTAAGCAGTGATATGTTTAATACATTTGTGTGGGTTTTTTTTTATCTTAAAATAGCTCATTTTCAATTTCAATCAGTTTAATACAATTGATTCTCAAGTTGCACGTTATATAATAATCAATACTGAATGTATACACAGTAAAAAAAAATCTGCCTGGACTTAGTATTATTATTATTATTTGGTAATGTTTCTGTTAACCCTAAAACACAAGCCAATGAAGTGCTCAGTTGAAAATACAGGTAAAACACCTGTAAATAATAATAATAATAAATATGGAAAATTCCTTAATATTAATACAGTACATTGTGCCCTTTTTTTACAGATATATTGCATTAAGAAAACAAACTTTTGTAATGCATCCATACATTTTACATTTTATTATTATTATTTTTATTTTTTGTCAATCCCATTCTCAGTAAACAGTGTTCTCAATTGTGATTCTCTCATTACAGTAATATTTTAATCAGTATAAATTACATCTTAATGGTCTGAAAACATGTTTGATTTACTTCATCCTAAAATCTATTCTCTAAGACTCAGATACTCGAGTCAGCGCTGCTTTGGAGGACCTGCAACAGCAGATCAATGACATTGTGGTGGAACTGAATCTTCTAAAGGAGCAGCAGGCCCTGCAGACTGGTGAGAACTTCACTGAGTTTCCCCATTACGCCTTAAATCCACCTGCATAAAGACATGCTCTGATAAAGACATTAGTGAAGCATCTAGACAATATCTATCCTAGTTTATTTGACTCCAAAAAAAAGAAGTTGGGATTCTGTCTGGCCCTTGAGCTCAGAAAAAAAATAAAACGTTGTTCTGCAGACTGTGGCGTATTGTTTGGATTAGAGTTTCTCCCTTACATAAGACACATGGACTCCACATGTCGCTTTTGATGCTTTTTACAGCTTGTGTTTTCCCTGGAGAACATTGAGTCAGATGTTGTCCAGTGTTTGATGTATGAGTCAATAATACTAAAATAACCCTGCTTAGCATACATTACACTTTTTTATTTTAAAAAGAAAACAAAAATGCTGTTGTACATTGTATGAGGCATTTAAAGAAAGCTAAACAAGTGTCTTTATTGTCCACTAGTCTGTCTGAGAGGCACGAAGATCTCTGGTAAGTGTTTTCTGGTGGACATCGTGAAGAAGCGCTACCACACGGCCAGTGAAGACTGCATCGGCAAGGGCGATCCTTAGCACTCCGCTGTCTTCTGACGAAAACACACGACTCTACGATTACATGCGCCAGAGCATCGGACCGGACGCTGAAATCTGGCTGGGCATCAATGACATGCAGACGGAGGGCGTGTGGATGGACCAGGCCGGCTCAAATATTCGCTACAAGAACTGGAAGCTCCCGCAGCCCGACGGCAGCAGCGCGGAGAACTGCGCCGTACTCTCCGGCTCTTCCGGCGGGAAGTGGCTGGATGAGAACTGTCGCGAGGAGAGAGCGTCCGTCTGCGAGTTCAACATCGCCTGAGATCATCGCGTTTGCTTGGCCTTAGCTGTCCTTTTCATTGCACAATCCTACTTGCATTGTTTTTGCTCCGTAATTGTATATTTTTCTTTTGAGGAGAACAAAGATTGTCATTTTACTCCATAAAAATGTTCAGATACCAAAGCTGATCTATAATCAAAAACTGAACGCTGTAATAAAAGACAAGTCTAGTTCATTTCTGGACAGTCTCCATAAGATCTAGCCAAAAACACAAACTAAACAAACACATTAAAGAAGCCGTTCACACAAAAATGAAAATGTACTGACCCTCAAGCCATCCAAACATCACAATAATAATCCACACTGGACTCCAGTCCATCAATTAAATTGTTGTGAAGGTAAAAGCTGTGTGTTTGTAAGAAACAAATCCATCATTAAGATGTTTTAACTTCAAACTGTTGCTTCTGGCTAAAATACATAATCCATAATAATGATACCTCCAGTGAAAAAGTCCATCCCCTGTTGTCCTCCCACATTAAAAACAAACCAACATATTTGATTAGAGTTGTTTTGGACGGGTTTCGCTAAATGCTGCTTGATCTTTACATATTTCTCTCCTGATTCAGAGAAGAAGACTTTTTCACTGAGGAATGCAATATTACGGATAGAGCACTCATTTTTTCACCGGAAGCAATGGTTTGCAATTAAATCAATTTATTGATGTATTTATTTCTTACAAATATGCACTTTTTTTTTTTTACTTCACAAGTCGGTAAATTATGGACTGGAGTCGTGTGGATTACTTCTGGATTACCATTATGTTTTTATCAGCTGTTTGGACTCTCATTCTGACGGCACCCATTCACTGCAGAGGATCCATTGGTGAGCAAGTGAAGTAATGCTAAATTACTCCAAATCTGTTCTGATGAAGAAACAAACTCATCTATATCTTTTTCATTTCATTTATTTTGAAGCAGTTTTTCATTTTTAGGTGAACGATTCCTTTAAGATTAAAGATTATTTTTACAAAGAATTCCAGCCACTTGATAAACGATGATTCCAATTGAACGATGATTATCTCAGATTGCTAGTTTAGTTACTTGTTTATCTTCTAACAAACTAAATGTCTTGCCTGATATAACCTGAACATATATTTTTATCTCAATAAAGTGTTTATCAAAAATATGCTTGTATTCAGCAGATTTCTGCAGAATTGAAATGCTCATTACATATTCATTTATTATATTTTGACTAATTTGATTATACTTTCACCTGCCATTGAGTTTTGAATTGCCAGCTCCATTTATAACATTTTACAACCCCAACACCAGAAAAGTTGGGAGGTTTTGTAAAATGCAATAAAATCAAGAATCTGTGATTTGTTAATTCTCTTAAACTTTTATTTAATTTGGAAAAGATTTCCAAAGTTTTCACTGACCAACTTAAATGTATTTTGTAAATATAAACAAATTTTGCTTTTGATGGCTGCAACACACTACAAAAAAGTTTGGACAGAGGCAAAATAAAAGTGGAAAGGTTCGAGAATATCCAAATTAAACTCTTTTGAAACAGTTCACATTAAGCAGGTGAATTGGTAATAGATGAGTGCATGTTTGGGTATAAAAGGAGCATCTCAGTCTTTGCCAGCAAAGCTGGATCATGGCTCATCACTTTGTGCCAAATTTCATGAGAGTCAAAAATCACAAAAGTCATCAAAAATCACATTTCTCTCAATGCAAAATCGTAAAGAATTTAGGTTTCACCAACTACCATAAATAATATTGTGAAAAGATTCAGGGAATCCAGAGAAATCTCAGTCTGTGTAGGGCAAGGCAGGAAACCTCAGTTAAATGTGAGTGAGCCATCATGCTGCAGGGTTAAATATAGCCACATGGGCTCAGGAGTACTTCAGAAAACCGCTGTCACTTAACACAGTCTGCCACTGCATGAATAAATGCAACTTGACTCTCTGTTACTGTAGGAGAAAGCTAAACATCAGTTCGATGCAGTGATGCCACAGGGTTCTCTGGGCCAGAGCTCATCTCCACATTCGAGTCCACATTTCAACTGGTTTCTGGGAAAAAATGGACGTCGACTTCTCAGTCCCAAAGACCAAAGGGAGCATCCAGACTTTCATCAGTGGCAGATCTGTCATGGTTTATGGGTGCAGCAGAGCAAACTGCATGGGTGACTAGAATATGTGTGTGAAGGTACCATTGACATGGAGGCATATTCTGGAATTGAACAGAGACATATACTGCCATCAAGATGACATCTTTCATGGGAAGTCCATGGTTGTTAAATCAAGACAATGCCAGGTCTCATTCGGCATGTGCTACAACAGTGTGGTTTGTAGACACTGAGTGAATGTGCTAGATCAGTCCAGATCCGTCTCCTATTGAACATGTATGACCAGTCATGAAAAAGAGAATCAGAAAACGACGATCACAGACTGCTGAGCATCTGAAGTCTTGTATCATGCAAGATTGGACAAAAATATTGCTGGCAAAACTGTAACAATTAGTATCCTCAATTCCCAAACAATTAAACAGGGAAAGGTGTTAAAATTAAAAGGAAAGGTGATGTGACAGTGGTAAACATGCCTCTGACCCAACTTTTTTTGGAGTGTGTTGCAGCCATTAAAATTAAAATGTGTTTACATTTACAAAAAATTTAGTTGGCCAGTGAAAACACATTATTTTTTTTCTTTGTACTTTAGTCAATTAAATAAAGGTTAAAGAGAATTAACAAATAACATCATATTGATTTATGGCATTTCATAAAACGTTTCTGGAATTGGGGTTGTACCTAAGGATGCACAATATCACTTATCGGCTGATATGAAAGGTTCAACGTTATCGGTCACTCTCATTTCTGCCTATTTTTACATGTAGATTGCCTCTGCTATCATCTATCACTCACTTAAGGGCATAAACACAGTTGTAATATCAAAATTAATATTACTTTTTCAAACAGTACATTATAATGCTGTGATGCTTAGAATCGATCTATGAGTATGTCATGATCTATAGTGTCGAACGCAGCACTAAGATCAAGTAAAACTAGCAATGTAGGTTTTATATCTAAGTTCTTCACTTTTTTATTATTTTATATATAATTTTCCCTTAAATACACTTATAATGTTAATCAAGGTTTCTTGCACCAAAAACAATCATAATTAATTTTTTGATGATAATTTTCAACCTACTTTCTGACTTTCTTACAATTAAACAAGCTATTTTGCTATTGTAAAATATATGTAAATGGCCTCTGTTGTGATTGGCTGATTTGTGCATATGGGCCTCATATATCAGGGCAGTTTAAATTTAAAAATTAAAACTAAAACAATTTAAAAAAATACATTTTCATTATTTTAAATAAAATAAACCTGAATTTAAATAAAATATTTAAAAATTATGATTTTATTTAAGCAATTTGATGCTAAAGCATAATTTAGTTTAACGTGTACTAAAATAACTAAAACTGAAACAAAATTAATAAGAGCTATATAGACATATTAAAAATAATAATAAAAATTACAAAATATTTACATTTTTTACATTTATTTGGAATTTTTTATTTTGTATTTTTATAAAACGGGCAATATAGATCCGTCTCCTATTGAACATGTATGACCAGTCATGAAAAAGAGAATCAGAAAACGACGATCACAGACTGCTGAGCATCTGAAGTCTTGTATCATGCAAGATTGGACAAAAATATTGCTGGCAAAACTGTAACAATTAGTATCCTCAATTCCCAAACAATTAAACAGGGAAAGGTGTTAAAATTAAAAGGAAAGGTGATGTGACAGTGGTAAACATGCCTCTGACCCAACTTTTTTTGGAGTGTGTTGCAGCCATTAAAATTAAAATGTGTTTACATTTACAAAAAATTTAGTTGGCCAGTGAAAACACATTATTTTTTTTCTTTGTACTTTAGTCAATTAAATAAAGGTTAAAGAGAATTAACAAATAACATCATATTGATTTATGGCATTTCATAAAACGTTTCTGGAATTGGGGTTGTACCTAAGGATGCACAATATCACTTATCGGCTGATATGAAAGGTTCAACGTTATCGGTCACTCTCATTTCTGCCTATTTTTACATGTAGATTGCCTCTGCTATCATCTATCACTCACTTAAGGGCATAAACACAGTTGTAATATCAAAATTAATATTACTTTTTCAAACAGTACATTATAATGCTGTGATGCTTAGCTTTAGTTTTAGACTTTAATGACTGATTTGTAGTTTTTTATTTTTTTATTTATTGAGTATCAATAAATCATTGATATCAACATTTATTGGTTATTGAGCATGACATGAAAATAATTTATTAGTATCAAACAGAATTGTATTAATATATAAAGTGAATATTAAATATTAAATTTTAATTTAAATCTAGCCTTTAAAACAACTGATTTTATTATCGGGCATGACATGAAAATAATAAGAATTTCTATATTGCTGCATCCCTAATTTTGCCATGTAAAATACCATGCATCTTAACATCTATTCCACAGAGTTCTTCTGAATTTTCTTCAAAGCCATTGCAGAAAATGTGAAAACTCTGCATCTGATTCTGACCTGTGTGATTGTCTTCATTCCTAATATATTCTGAACAGAGGGGAACATCTATTAAAATACCTGAGAATTTATTTTAAGAATGCATGAAGTAAACGTACAGAATTGAATAAACACATATGAAACCTGTAGCCTGGAGATAATCACTGTTAAAACAAATCAAATATCCAATAGATAAAGTCACGGAACACTTCCACCAAGGGATTCAGCTCTCAAACGGCTCCAACAAGAGCGTTATTTCTGTACATTCAGGCTAAAAGCCCATAAAAAAATCTTTAAAACCCCATTTTTAATAAAATATAAATGCAAGATACACACATGACCACTAGAGCGGCGAGAGAGAGCGTGTCCTTTTTGCATTAGTTCAAAGCTTTACAAAAAAAACATTGTGCACACATGCGCAGGCTTGCAGCTTATGGCTTTTCTGCTCTCCCAATAAAATCTGACACAGTTTTTAGCGAGCAGCCATTTAATTATATCCTCATCCTCACATGGCTTCCTCGTATTCTGGCTCAGGATAAGAATCAGAGTCCGAATCCATTTGAGGTTGTAGTCTGGATTCATCAGCAGACAGACGAATGGGATTTATATCCCCGCCACTCTTGAAAGTGTTCAGCGCATTAGCTATCATCCTACGATCTTCGAATCCTAAGCTTCCCTGCGATATGAGCGGCGAGCGAGGCCTCGGGAGGTTAAAGGTGGTGGTTGGGTTTAGGAAAGGCTGAAATGCATCTCCTTCTCTTGTGTCCAGCGAATATTCAGCAGACAAATCCGTAGCTGCTGGGATGGAGTCCGTGGGGCCTGTGAACGGACGGTACGCGTCCACCTGATGTCCATTGCTCCAGGCTCCACTGTCAACCTCTGCAGGTTGGTTCTTGTCCAGAAGATGTCCGTACATGGTGGGGTCGTCGATCGAGGCATAGACGTGGGACTCATTGTCTGCTCTGGATTTTGGGAAGCCGGCGTTACCTGGGAGGACAGGTTTCCCTCGGGGTATATAGATGGAGGATCTGTTGGCTTTTGGTTTGTTTTTCCTTCTAAAAGAGAAGAAAATAGTTTCAAAATGTTATTTATTCCTAAAATTACACAATCAGGAGTGAACTTTAAGTTCGAGGCTACATGTTTTAATTCTAGATTTATGTTTGTCAGTGGAAAAGGTCCGAATATCTGCAAAATTATTCATAATATATCAAGAAGCAATGGCAAAATTCTCAAACTTAATTCAGCTTTGTTCAGAATAGCATACTACTAAACTACTGTTACAGTATGTAGTATATATACTATTTTTTGCATGCATTTAATACTTAGATATGTAGTACATCTGTGCCAAAACATCTTTTTCAACTCACTATTTCATCTGATTGCCAAAAGTTCTCTCCATTTGCACAAAATCGGATGAAAAAGCAAAAGAACTGTAATTATTGCCAGGAATGCACTGAATTAAACATGGCACACAGTGATGTCATTTGACAATATTTAAAACAGTGTTATTTTAGAATCATTTATACACTATTATACTTTTTTCTTAAATATTTGTAATATTTTCCCCCTTTTGAATTTATTTAATTCGGTTACTGTTTTAGTAACTTTGTTATGTGTTTTTGTCATTTTTATATATATTTTATATATATAGCTTTTATACATTTTCATACCATTTTTAGTTATTTTAATATTCAAGTTAAACTAAATAATAATTAGAAATGTAAGAAAAGTTTTTCCTAATTATATTTCAAGCAATGACATTTTTCAATGGTTTTAGTTACCAATAACAGGTTTGAAATGTTGCATATGCAACAGTATAAAATATGCAAATTAATTTCAGAGGGGGAAAAAAAAGTTGTTTAATACTATTAATAAAACTAGTAAAAAAATCGCTATATTCCATTCTGAACATTGCCATAACTATCTGGCTTATGATTTTATTTGGTAATCTAACTGTACTATCTGTGTGCATGATGCAGTTTACATTTTAAATATGTATTTTATTTTATTTTATTGTTATTTTATTGCCTGATTTAGGGCTGCTGCTACTTGGAGCAGCCACAATTATCCATTTGTTTCAGAAAAAAAAATGTTTTATGCCCAACATTATTCAGACATTATTCAGGATGAAAAAGTTTGACAACAAATACCAAAGAAAATTCAGACTTACTTTCGAATGACGCACACAACTATAATTGCGATGATTACCAACAACAACAGCACCCCGACTACAGCCAAGATAATGCCCAGGAACTTCTCTGTACAGAGAGAAAAACAGTAGGAATGATTATCTTTTATTGTAATACTTGTAAACTAACACAACAATGTAGACTGTGATCAATGAACAAACATAAAAATGAAGACAGAATTTGAAATGAAAGCCTTTTGCTTACTGGTTTCCTTCTGCAGACTGATCTTTGAGAGCACAGCGAAGCGGCCGCTCTTGGGCTCGCAGTTGGACATGTTCAGGTAGAAGCTCTGCTGCTGGACGACGGGGCTGGTGAAGCTCTGATCTTCTCTCCAGGACTGCGTTTGGCCTTGAGAGTCCAGTGGTCCGACTGTGACCTCGGTGTGACCCGAGTCACATGTGGGGTTGACGATATTGGAGAACAGCAGCTCGGCCTTGTACTCTTGAGGAACGTAGACGATCCATGAGGCGGACGAGGAAGGGTTCATGTCGTCTGGCCAGTTTGGTGTCGCAAAGTACGTGGGTCCCGAAATGAGAGGAGATACAGTGTAGATTACATTTTCTGTGAAGAAAACAGAAAGACACTGCAATGAAACTCTCAGCTCTCAGTTGGGTAAAACCTTTGTTCTTTACTTTCTATTCATCAAAAGCATCTTGAAAAATGTAAAACATCTCATGGTTTCTACAAACATGTTTAGCACCATAACTGTTTTCAACATAATAATAATAAGAAAGATTTCTGAAGGATCGTGTGACACTGAAGACTGGAGTAATTATGCTGGAAATTCAGCTTTGCATCAGACAAATAAATTACATTTTAAAATATATTTAAATAGAAAACCAGTAGTTTAAATTGTAATAATATTGTAGATTACTATTTCAAATAAATGCTGTTCTTTTGAACTTTCTATTCATCAGAGAATCCTGAAAAATCTATCTCTGTTTTTCAACATTGATAATTATAATCAAAAATGTTTCTTGAGCATCAAATCAGCATATGAGAGTGATTTCTGAAGGAGCGTGTGACACTGAAGACTGGAGTAATTATGCTGGAAATTCAGCTTTGCATCAGACAAATAAATTACATTTTAAAATATATTTAAATAGAAAACCAGTAGTTTAAATTGTAATAATATTGTACAATTTTACTGTTTTTACTGTATTTTTAAACAAATAAATGTAGCCTTGGTGAGCATAAGAGACTTTCAAAAACCTCCCAAAAAAAAAATAATAATAATAATAATTCCAAACTTTTGACTAGTAGTTTACTTACCAGTGATCTCTGGACTAATGCCGAATTTTAAGAAAGGTTGTTTCTCCTGGCTCAGGTCTTTTTTATTGTTAGGCATTACAGTAATGGAAACATTCCCTTTGATTTGGATTTTTTGGATAGCGCCTTCAGCTGCAGAGCAAAACAGGCCAATGTTGGAGCCCTCGGTCTCAGAGATGACCAGCGAGACTCTCTCATTACACTGCTTGTCTGGTACAGACTGGTGCAGGTTTCCTTTTGGAGACATGAGATCCACGGTGCCTTGATCCCACACACGGAGCAGCCAGGTGAACTGATGGAGGGGGACAGGAAGACTAGGATCCAGAGCGGGAATGGTGAGGGGTGTCCCACTGACGTCACGGGCAGACACACTCGAACAGTCTATAATTAAATGGAGGAAAGGGAAGAAAGATGAACAAATCAAAATAATGTGGTGAAGGAATCTCAAAATGGTTCTGTCAAGATTTAAAGACTATATAAATCACGTCTGCAAGAGCGTCAAAGGCTGCCGTGCACGAACACTGATAGTTTTGTCATTTGTTATTGGACAAATGGATTTGTTCTGTAAAGTATTATTCATCCACAGTTTGGTTTTTTGAAATTGTCAGTTTGGGGAGTTTTGAATCGTTATCTAGCCAATAAATAAATAAATAAATAAAAAGTCCCTGGTACACTTTCCCCCAAAAATGTCCTGTAATGAACAGTGCAAAATTCTGAAGAACTAGCCCCTTTTCCATTCTTGAGTTCAGTTTGAATTTAACTGGCCACACTCCACAGGAAGTTGAATTGGAATGACAAGAAAGGAATTTACTGAATCGTGATTCAAATATATTCAAAACAGATAGCGCACTGTCCTAAAACTTTAACTAAAATGAAAATGGAAAATATAAAAATAAAAATTGATTCAAAATATTAATTAAAACTATAATAGTATATTAATTACATTAAAATAACACTGGTGATCTCCCACTTAGGTCTTCAAGAGTGAATTTATTCAAAATGATCAAATATATAAACAAACACTTATGACATTTGAAACTTGATCTAACTTCAAGGCTTTGTAAATATTATATAGGGCCTATATATATATATACATAGCATATTAAAAATTGCTGTTGATTTTGATTATATTTTAGTTTATTTTAATTACTTCCACACATTCAAATTCAAATTGCAATTCTACACCCCGTTTGATACTGAATTAAATATGAAAACACAAGTCACATTGCAGTACATACCCCAAAACAAAAATAGCCAGAAGAGCTGTCAGCACATCAGTTTCAATGTCTTAGAAAAGAGAAGTCTGTCTGATTTTACCAATCTGGTGAGTCAAAGCCAGATTAAACAAGTATTTTTCCATGTCTAAAGCTTTTCCTTTTCATTATGTTATAGTTACCTATGACTTTGGTGGCTGTCAGCTGCAGATCCTGCACGGGGCAGTCGAGGAAGGACAGGTCAGCTTTGGTGCCAGCAGGAACCACTATTTTCTCCTGTATCAAAGAGTTCAAGCTCATTTCACAGTACGACTCTGGGTTTTTATTTTCTATTTGCAGGCTCAATCCCTCCTCATTCCGGAGATCCACAGTGCAAAGATCTGAATGGAATAGGAAGATGAACAGCCTGTTATTTATCAGCAACTCAGAAGCATGACATGTTCAAGGTACCAAACTGACCGTAAAAAGGCCCCAAACTCAAAAACAATATGATTTCAGACACACAACCAAATCTACATGCTTAATTTCTCCTTACATGGAATCCCACTCCTGAACACCTCCACGTTGAAGTTCAAGGAAAGCCCAGGAACATTCGCCCCTTTCTTTGCATCACAATTGGTCAGAGTCAGGCTGAAATCTCCCTGTTTATTAGTCGGCTGAATGTCTGTTGGGGCCTTTGTGAATGAAGTCTTGTCTCCCAGTGCATAATCGCACATAACAATGTTCTTTTGGCATTCTGGTGGAGTGTAATGTTGAAAGTAAACAGTAAAATTGTGCATAGGCTTAACAGCAAAGTTCCACTTAATTTTTTCTTCATTGTAGTAGCCTGTGGCGTAATTTGGTGTGAAGAAATCAGCAGATGACGGTCCTCCGGGCAGCTTGACGTCCACCTCAACTAGTGCTGGAGATGCAAAGAACGAGAAATAAAATTAGGTAAGAAACTAAACACTGATTAAAATGTTCTTGTTGCAAATCACTACTTCTAACCTGTTGCTGCTGGTCCCATGGACACTTTGAAGTTAGATGGGTTCAGGTCTGTCCCTTTGGGAACCTCCAGAGCCACTCGACCTTTATACAAGACCTGGATACGGCTGATGGTACCGTTCCCACAGAACGTGCCGATGTTGGCTGGTCCTGCGCGCTGGTATGTAATGATGGTGTAGGTGTGTTTGTCTGGACAGGATTCTGAAGGCTTGATCTGTCTCATTCCTGGAGATGGGAAGTCCAGTTGAAACATCCTGCCTGACAGAACCTTCAGATCCCAGGTGAAGGTTCTGCTGAACTCCAGGAATCGTGTAGAATCTGGATGCACTGCAATGATGCTACAGCCTGGTGTTGCGCAATCTGTGTAGAGATTTAAAGGGGTCATATGATGCGATTTCAAGTTTTCCTTTCTCTTTGGAGTGTTACAAGCTGATTGTGCATAGATAAGATC
>NW_015554119.1:577268-594386 GCF_001515605.1 Sinocyclocheilus anshuiensis | reverse complement strand
CTGTAAGTATGTTTTGTTATTAGTTTAAGTATTTGCTATTGACTGTTCAAATGCGGAGTTTTGCGCATCGTGTGCATGTGTGTGTGTGTGTGTGAGAGAGAGAGACAGGGTCACAACCGTCTTAACCGTGGCTTGTGTAATGCAAACACATACCAGCTTCATCACTGTGTCTGTCACGCAACTCTGTTCCCCTTTCGGGCTCTGTCTTTACATTTATTTTGAAAGATGAAGCTCGTGATTATGGTAAGGGGCGTTACATTTCCGACGAGTGCTTGCAGTGTTCGGCCAATCACAATGCACTGGGTCAGCTGGCCAATCAGAGCAGTCTGCGCTTGTCGGAAGGAGGGACTTTGTAGAAAACGAAGCATTTGAGAGAAGCGAGGCATAGAGGACCTACAATAATGTACAGTATTTGAAAACTAATGTCTTTTTTGAACATTAAAACATGTCAACATATTCTGTTACACCAAATACACAAAATAATGATCTTTAAAAAAGCATCATATGACCCCTTTAAGTGATTTAGAAGGTGATTTGTATCAAATGGATAATTCAGGCTCTGCATGTTGTTACTTACCCATTTCTTGGTTGATCTCCACAGTAAAGATGTCCCCCGGCTGAGAGCAGTTGAAAGTCACGATGGTGGGCCGAGCTTCAAAAAGTCTGAGGTTGGAGTTACAGGTCTGAAACGGACCTTCATCTTTACACACACTACAGTCCAGACCCTGTCCTGTCTTCTTGCTGAAGTTTATGATGGTGCCAGAGTCAGGAGTCACCTCTATTTTATGACACTCTGCAAAAAAAAAAAGGGAATAAATAAATAAAATCTATAATTAATTAATTGATAAAAAATAAAATAATAATAATGCATATATTTTTATAGAATTATTGGAATGCATAATAATGTATTAAAATGCATTATTTTATATTTATGATTTAAGTACAGTGGAGATCAAAATTAGAGAACAATTTATGAATTATTTTTTCAGAAATAATGTAATCTTCATCGTTCAAAATTTGAAGGAATTTTAGTTGTGGCTATACCATGCTAGTAGAACAGTGTTTTACAAAATAACCAAGGCACTTCAACGAAAACCCTTTATTTTGAAACACAGTGATCCAAATGAACAGCAATGATTGTAGCACGAAGAAAGATTAGCCTACAACTAAAATTGCAGTCAAAAATGAGTAGGAAGTGTAGAGGCCCCTGCTTTGAATGACTTCAGCAGTCTCTCACACTGCTCTGGTGTGATCTTGGTCCACTCTTCTTCCACAGTTCGGGGATTGTAGTGGGTTTCTTAGCCATAATTTTGACACCAAGGATTTTCCAGAGATTTTTTTTTGTTGGTTTTAGATCAGGACTCTGGGCTGGCCATTTCATTATTTCAATGTTTTCAGCTTCAAGGAACTGCTTTATCCGTTTTGCTGTGTGACAGGGGGCATTGTCTTGCATGAAAATTGCTGGCTGATTGGCCGATGAAAACAGGGAAGGAACCGTATGTTGCCGCAGGAGGTTCTGATAAACATTTGCATTCAATTTGAACCAGTTCTCCTCTCTCCACACAACATGCTCCTCAGCAAAGGTTAGTCTAGCCTTTTGATTCTTTCTGCTGATGAGAGGCATGGTCACTGCAGAGTGCGCTTTCAGTCCAAATTCTCTTAAACGTTGAGACACTGTATGCCGAGACAGGTCTTTACCCTGTTCAGCGCTGAACTGGTGAGCAATTCCAGCTGCAGTGTTGAACCGATTCCCCATCTAGAGTCTCCACATTATCCTGTCCTCTCGTGCATTTGTCTTTAGTGGACGACCAGCCTTTTTGGGGGACTTGAATGAGTTAGTGACATTGTAAAGATGCAATATTCTAGAAATCACAAATTTGGAACGACCAACTTCTCTTGCAGTGGGTGAAAGGGTCATTCATCCCTTGGCCTTCATCTGGACAACCTGCTGTCAGAGGGTTTCAATAACTTTAGAACGGCTCACCATCTTGCAAAGTCAGTGAAAACTGGAAAGTTAGGCTGCCAGTTAAATAGGGTTAGTCTGATAATTATCACCAGGTGTCAGATTAACACCAATAACTGGGAGGTATCTGAAAGTGTTCTTTAATTTTGAACAGAGTTCTTCTTCAAATATCTCATTTAAGTTTTTTATACTGTGCTTCAGAATAGAAATTTTGTTATCAATAAGTGTGCTATATTGTAATAAATTCTATAAATTATAATAAATGCTTAAATTAATAAAATTAAAACGTTATTTAAATGCATTAAATATATATTAAGTATAATAAAATGCTACAACAATTTAAATTAAAAATGAAATCTACAAATAATATAATTTATTTTTATATATATTTTATTTTTAATTCAATTTTTTTTTTTTTGCTATTGCCTTGAAAGGACCTTCCATTTGTTTTCTTGTTGTTGTTTTTCTCTCTCTTCCTCATTTAGATTGACTTTTTGTTTATTGGATTCATATTATTTTTGCTTTTTATGAACAGGCCTTTATTTGGACTTATTCTATTAGAAAAATTATGCAATAAAATTTACAATCAAGCATTTAACTTCTTGGACACAGACTTGCCCTACGAAACAATCAATAAAGAGCCAAAGGAACAGCTTGGATGAAGCAGAGAGCTGTAACCCACATGAAACCAAACAGAAAAAAACAAACACAAAGAACTGATTCACACAAAGTAAAAGCTGGAACAGTAAGAGTCCATGAGCGAACATATCCGCACAATTCACTACACATGTCAAGCATTCTGGGATCCTCCCTGATTACATTAAGAAAAAAAAGAGCACCTTGCCCATAATAACTCTGAGAAATGCTGACATTGCAGAAGGTTTGGCGCATGATAGAATGTAGCTCCACTCAAAAAAAAAGCTTGTTGGTCTAACTTAATATTATGCCACATATTTCCACACAGTTGAACTGATTTATTTTAATGTAAATTAGGTTAATTGTCCTGATGAGTAAAATTCATGCTAATTTAATGAGATCACACCAATTGAATTTGACATATTCTGTGAATGTTCCCTGAACATAATTCACTCTTGTTGATCCAACCAGTGCTGTTGCTGTTGTGTGAGTTTTCTGCATTTTCATGAGAATGGAAAGACCTGTTAGAGTTTAAGTGTTTAATTATTTTGAACATTTAAAAGAGTTTATAGAATATAAAATTTTTTATTTTTTTTTTGCATACCATTGTGACGAAGAGGGGAGCTTGTGCTTAGGTTGTCAGTAGCTGTCATACACACACATAAATGTTCCACGATCGTTTGATTGTGAAGGGTAGAAATGATGACCATAAAGAGTCAATATAAATCATGTGCTTGCCATCAAGCCATTTCATTTGATTTATTCTTATAAGAACTAATAGCCAACATAACACTTGCTCACATTCAAAGGATAACTTTAGTAGCGTGCAAGTAATGATCGAGTAAAAGTGTTCTCATCACTGGCATTAGCAGAGTTACTGCTTATCGAGAACAACATCATTTTAGCTCATGCACCCATAGCCTAACCACAAGGTCTACACTTCAGCATAATGGTAACCTCAAAAATCAACAAACTCTGTTAAATGTCAAATATAACTGAACAACAAACACTGGTCAAATGCATCAAGATCTCTAACCTTACTTGATCAGAAGATGCTCACGAGTTTAGACATTATTTCGATTGCACAAATCTAACTTTCAACAAGACAGAAGCAACCACGCAGAAGAGAAACATCCACTGTCTCATATTACCCCATAAGAATGGCTACAACATCCGCCAATATTTACTCATGTTTGTGACAACAACAATCAGTAAACACACACCTCCGTCTCCAGCCTCTAGCCTGAACCAGGTGAAACTAAATCCATCAATCCAGACCATCAGTTAACATCTTGTGAAGCAAACAAAGCTGCTTGTTTGTAAGAAGCAAATCCATCATTAAGGCGTTTTAACTTCAAACCATCACTTCAGTCCATAATCCATAATAATACTTTCTCCAGTGGAAAAAGTCCATCTCCTGTTGTCCTCTCACATCAAAATCCACTGACATATTTGTTTGGAACTGTAAACGGTGCATATTTCTCTCCTGATTCGGACAAGATTACGTTTCCATTGGCTAAAGCAATAATATGGATAGATGACTCATATTTTGGCCAGATGCAATGGTTTAAAGTTAAAAATGTCTTAATGATCGATTTGTTTTTCACTTTGCAAAACATTAAATGATGACTGGAGTTGTGTGGATTATTGTGATGTTTTTATCGGCTGTCTGGACTCTCATTCTGACGGCACCCATTCACGAGCAAGTGATGTAATGCTACATTTCTCCAAATCTGTTACAATGAAGGAAAACTCACCTACATCTTGGATGGCTGAGACTAAGTACATTTTGAGCAAATGGGGAAACTATTCCTTTAACCAAGTTACTTGTTTAACTTAACTGTTAAAGTTTTGATGTACATTTTCAGGTTTAGCCATCTGTGTGGCATTGAATAAACACAACTTCATCATATGACACTTTTAATCTAATTACTAAAATAAAATGCATAATATGTTTAGGAAACATTTTAGAACAGGCAAAATCTGTTACCAAAACTTTCAAATAACCCATTAAACTAGACACTCTCCAGAATGCTCCGGAATTTATAACTTCATGAAAATGTGTAATTCTCTCCTATATCTGCACAGGAAAAATGAACAAATCACACACTTGGCTCATTTTAATCATTTAAAATCACAGCTTTGACCGTCAATACATCAGCAACACTTTGAAGGTCACTTTCAAAGCTGTGAAAATGAAAGTCCATTGACCCTAAAGCTGAAATGTCAATAGAAAAGCAAACAACCGTTGACATTCTCAGACATGCATTTCACTATAGAGAAAACAGTGAAAGTCTTATGTTTTTCCCTCCTTGCCCAAGAGCACGTTACAGCAAACCGCCCTCCATTTGTACAGTAACAGATTGCTAGTCAATAATTAACAAGTTGTTTTTCACAGCATCTGTCAGAAATGCAAATGACAGTGCTCATTTTTATACTAGGCCACGAGGGAGGCCAGATTCAGATCTGTTGGGAAGAACTATATAAATATTACTCATTTATATGCATTAGTATAAACAACTTGTTATAAATACCCATCATGCATTTCCCTGGTTCAATGAAATGGAATGTCTCGATATAAAAACGCAATAGACTTTAAAACGACAAACTCTCACAGTAGCTCAAACTGTCAAATCATTATACCTGCTCACTTTTTAAGCTTTTAATGTCAAATATATAAACATATTTTATAGATTTCGATTGCTCGGAACATTAAACCTTCATAAACGATTAATAAATGTCAGTAGCGAGGATGTTAAAAACGTGTTTGGGGTGGTGCTTCTTTGTAGACTCACCTGAGATTTTCGGAATCTGCAAATGTCAGTAGCGAGGATGTTAAAAACGTGTTTGGGGTGGTGCTTCTTTGTACTCACCTGAGATTTTCGGAATCTGTAGTAAAATCAATCCAATGAACACTGGAAACACACAAGAGCCCATCGTTCTCCTTCAGAGGTTCCTGAACTTTCCAAAATAATATGTGTGCGTTTTAAAAATCGTTATTTGATTTAAATCCTTGGATCGTGCATGGTGGATTGAGTTTGTCTGACGCTACACAGGCGCTTCCTGGTTCTGATACCTGTTGTGCTCAGAGAAGGGCGAGTGCGCGCGCAAGCTACCTGTCCAAACTTGCGTTCAGGATCTGGAAAAGTGCGATTGCATTATTCAAAAAACAGTTTAACTTACATTAAGCGAAGCGATTCTGATAGATCCAAAAGACTTAACCTTAAAATTACGCACAAATCAGGAAACAACAGATTAACACTTCGTTCAGTTTTTCAGACACAAAATCCTGCCGATTTAACGTCTGTGATAGTTCACGTTTACAAGATAAACTAACATGATTTTTTTTGTTTTCCTCAGTCAGGATTGATTCAGCCCTGCATGAGGACAATGCGTAATATTCAAGAGCCAAGAGGTCCTCTATTGGAAGGTTATCGAGAGAACGTCATCACAACTAATTAATATTCATGATGCATTCCTTCACTGAGGTAGGATGTGTAATTTCGCCCAGATTTAATTTGTGTTTATGAACAGAAGTTGTCGTTTGACTGTTGTTAAACTAAACTTTAAGTAAGGTTGCATTATTTTAATTATAATTTTTTTTAACTGTTTTAAACTCCCTTTTGTTTTGTGTTGTATTGAAAACGTGTTTTTTTTTTTCTGAAAAGATTATAATTGTGTGTCTGCACAATATCGTTTTTACAAATATTGTAATATTTATTGATAATAATTTTAATGCAATTATTATTAATAATGAAATGCATTATATTGTGTAAATATCTCCAGGAAAACGTGTAAAATAAATTTTTTCTCACTATCTTGCTTTCAAATGGGGATGTCGTGGCCTAATGGTTAGAGAGTCAGACTCATAACCCAAAGGTTGCGGGTTCGAGTCTCGTACCGGCAGGGATTGTAGGTGGAGGGAGTGAATGTACAGCACTCTCTCCCACCTTCAATACCACGACTGAGGTGCCCTTGAGCAAGGCACCGAACCCCCAACTGCTCCCCGGGCGCCGCAGCAAAAAAATGGCTGCCCACTGCTCCGGGTGTGTGTTCACGGTGTGTGTGTGTTCACTGCTGTGTGTGTGCACTTTGGATGGGATAAATGCAGAGCACTAATTCCAAGTATGGGTCACCATACTTGGCCACATGTCACGTCACTTCACTTCAAATAATGAGTCCACACTTGCCTGCAGACAACAGCATTCCAGTTTTTCAATGTCAACAGAGGTGTGTGTTCACGGTGTGTGTTCACTGCTGTGTGTGTGCACTTTGGATGGGATAAATGCAGAGCACTAATTCCAAGTATGGGTCACCATACTTGGCCACATGTCACGTCACTTCACTTCAAATAATGAGCCTGCAGACAACAGCATTCCAGTTTTTCAATGTCAACAGCCCGGAGGCATATACAGCACTTTAATAAAGCAAAAGTCACCAAGCACGAACAGATATCTAGATTATAACCCATCCAACAGGTATCACAAGAGACAACACTTTCATAATATTTCTTGTTTTGTTTTGCCCTTTCTGATCTCATACATCTCCATTTACATACCATTAAAACCATGTGACTGTGGGAAATGAATTATTGAAATGCATTTCTTTTAAATAGTGTATAGAATGTCATCTATGATTGATCATCAAAGCATTCAAATAGAAAATCGTCCCATTAATGGGCTATTGTCTCATAAATTAGCCCTGTGGTTACAGATTTTGAGGAGCCTTTAAATGACAGTTTCTCACACGTTAAAATCTTTTCTACAAGCAAAACACTCAGCGCCATTATGTCATTTTCCAAAAGGAAGACATGTTTCTGAAAAGCATAAATAATTAATTCACAATCTGTTAAACCCTGTTTTGCACCATAGACAAAACTGCATTCAATAGCCAGCACTCAATCAATCAGCAGAAACCTGTGGGAATGAGAAATTCAACTTCAGGCAATGGATGTTGTGATGCAGATTTTCTGGCCTGATTGAAACCAGAGACAAAATGCAAAAGACAACATATTGGGTAAGTGTTATTGCACATTTTGTATATATATAATCATTATTAATTAAGTCATGTCATTCAAGTCATGTCAGTATATGTGCATCATGGAGTTTGAACCCAGTGGAAATATTTTAATGTTATTTTTCCAACTAAATCGAAATCAGTCTTTTGTTGTTGTTATTGTTGTCTCAAAAGAGTTTGATTATGCCTTAAAAGTTGTATTTTTGTGCTTGTAGTTTTGCAAAATGTGTCTTTAGTTTTAAGATAAAACTAATAAACTAATGATACTAATTATTTATAATATTTTTATGATATATATAGTTGAGACTTATACATATTCAGTTGTTGAAATAATTAACAAAATGTGTCATAAGAGTATATATACGTATATATTATTTATTTCTTTATTTATTTTACTTGCAGTTACTGCAGTAACTCATGTGAACTAGACTGATGTCATCAGTCCCATGTAATATCTCAGCAGGTCCATGATACACAGCTGTTAGTGATATATATATATATATCATATATATCCATCAATGGCCTTCACAGTGTCTCCTCTCTCACACGTATGCTAAAGCACATATAAACACACCCTCACACACTGGAGAATTCACAGTATGTTCTCCACTTACAGCCGGAGACAGAGTCTGTCTGCAGGAGCTGGACATCAGTGACACTTTACTATCCCTGTCTGGGACACAAAGAAAATGGACACAGATTCTCTATGCTTTGGTAATATTCATGCCATGAATCTAAATGTGGGATGATGGGAAAATGTTTGCATGTGCATAATGTTTACAGTTCAGTTTATCAAGCTGAACAATTGTTTATGATAGAATATGAGATGTTTGCATGTTTACATTTGCTGTAATGTCTCTTATAAAGCATATGGAAAAAGTCTTTATAATTTAATGCAGTTCGATTAGTTAAATAGGCAGACTTCAGTGCTTTTGTCACTTTGTTCAGGGGTGTAAACTAGATATTCTGTTAAAGTTAAGATATGTTTACACAAGTATACTTTATTATTTATTTAACCAAACATTTCCTTTAGTGTAAGTACTTAATTAAATAAATAGATAAATAAGAATTTTATTGAATAAGTACTGAATAAATATTTAATTTCTTTATAACCAGTCAGATGAACTAAAGAATCAGAGAGTTTAAATCTGATACAGAACCTTTTCAATCACTTTTTGTTTAATGGCTTGAAATATGGCACTTTGATATACATTATGTTACTAAAATTCATATACCATGGTCTTTTTTAATTCTGAAAGTAATTTACACCCCTGCGTTGATTATCAGTGAAAAGCAGAATCTTCTGTGTGTTGTCTGCCGTCTGCAGGTACGTGCACAAAGTGCACCAGAGACGTTTACGGTGCTGATCAGGCCTGCCAAGCCATGGGACAAGTGTACCATGACAGCTGCTTCACCTGCTATGCCTGCGGTACTACAGCTCATGTATCAGTTCAGATGCATGGGAATATTAGACAGGGCTGATGACATGAGTATATACACACAAAACACATCAGTGCATCATGGCACTTTTTTATTTTACATTGTGTATGTTTACACTTTACATATTACAGAGCCCCTAAAATGACATGGTAATGATAAAAACAAGTGAGAGGAAAAAAGTATATTGCAATGCTTTTGCATTCCCCCAAGAAACTTCATAGTAAAGAAACGCAAATGTTTCTTGGGGGAACGCAAAACTTTTGCGAGTGAATGCAAAGTTTATCAGTTTATCATCTCAATAGCTTTGCAAAAGAATGCAAATGTTTTGCGAGCGAAAGCAACATTTTTGGGGGGCAAAGTTTCTTGCATTAATGCAATAATTTTGCATTTGCATAAAATTGCATTAAAGGGTTAGTTCACCCAAAAATGAAAATTAGCTCATAAATTACTCACCCTCAAGTCATCCTAGGTGTATATGACTTTCTTCTTTCAGACGAATCCAGTCGGAGTTATATTAAAAATGGTCTTTGATCTTTCAAGCTGTTTAATGCCACTCAGCGGGTGTTGCATGCTTCAGTCCAAAAGAAGTTAAATAAAAAGCGGCCATCCATAAAAAAAAATGTCTCGCACGGCTCCGGGGGGTGAACAAAGGCTTTCTGTAGCGAATCGATGTGTTTTTGTAAGAAAAATATCCATATTCAAAATGTAATAATCACTTTAATGTAGCTTGCGCTCACTGTTGTAAACAGAAGCAGTTCCAGGAGGATGACGTCACACGCTTGAGGTATTCGGCCAATCACAACGCACTGGATAGCTGGCCAATCACAGCACACCTCGCTTTTTCGGACCGATGAGCTTTGTAAAAATCGACGCGTTTCTAAAAGGCGGAGGAGGAGGAGAAACAATAATGTACAGTATGTGGAAAATAATGTTTTTTTAACTTTAAACCACATAGACACATTTCATTACACCAAATACACAAAATAATGTTCTTTTTAGCAGCATCATATGACCCCTTTAAAGAACCATCTCTTTCTTACCTTTTTATAATCTGAAGAACCTTCTTTCGCCTAAAAGAACCTTTTGTGAAATAGAAAGGTTCTTCAGATGTTAAAGGTTCTTTATGGAACCATTTAGACAAAAAGTTTCTTCTATGGCATCGTGAAGCACCTTTATTTTTAAGAGTGTATGTAGTGCTTCACAACATGCAGATTTTACGTGTCAATAAACTATCAAGTGGATGTTTTCTCATCTCTTTGACGCAGGCCAGAAACTGAATGGAAAGCCGTTTTATGACTTTTCAGGACAGGTGTTCTGTGAGGAGGATTATTTGGTCTGTGGTCTCGTCTTGTTTGTTAATTATTTCTTAAATTAAATTTAGAAGATTGTGCTTTTAATGCTTCCTTGTTTTGTAGTATTCCAGCGTTAAGCACTTTGCAGAGGTCTGCACATCCTGCGGATATTTAATCACAGATATGGTCAGCTTGAAACCATTTTGAGTGTGTTTTAATGGATAGAAAGAATTTTGATTAATGTTTCTGTAAGGTGATCGCGTCCGGGGGCACCACTTTGTGGGGAGATCACGTCCGGGGGCACCAAGGCATGTACCAACAATTGGAATTTACATTTAACCCAGGTCCCAGACCTGGGTGGTCTACACCTTAATGGGAACAGAAGATAATTTGCATGGAATGACCCTCTACAGTAATCAAAGTATCTCTTAACTCTTAGGATCTGTTTTATCTTTTAGTCTACTTTTGTAAGATTAAGACCATTGTACCACTTGCCCTGAAACTATTCAAATGAAACCAAACATGACTGTAAATCTTATTTGCATTCATATAGAACATTATATTCTTGACCATTCTGAGTGAATTAGACGGAGGGAGGAGATGAAAAGGAACTGATGCATATGTGAGAGAGGCGTTTCCTGCACCGCCACTCTGTGGGGTGTCTTGAAGATGCCAGTGTATTGTCTGTTTCTCAGGAGATCAAAGTATCGGAACTGATGCATATGTGAGAGACGTTTTCCCGCATTTTCTCTCAGTGAGATGCAGATGTCTGTATGTTAATGCACTGTGTGTGTATTGTCTGTCTCAGAAGTATCTGAATTTCTTGTATCTTTACATTTCCTACCACACGATCCATTAGTTAATCACTAAGATGACCTCTGACCCCTTTAGGTGCTCCAGGCTTTGGGAAAGTCCTTCCATCCCGACTGTTTCCGCTGTGTCATCTGTAATGAGACACTGGAGGGACAGCCATTCAGTGTAGACACACAAAACAAGATATATTGTGTGAAAGATTACCACAGGTGAACAGCACGCTGACATGGACACTTACAGACTGCACAGACAATGTACACTCAGTGAATATATAATCTAGTTATGGATTAATGGTAGATTAGATTAAAAGTAACCCAAGTTATAACACGTGAACATTCTTCCATTATCTCATTCATTCAATGCATTTAATAGTTATGTCTGATTGTATTTTCTATGGTATATTTTTTCTTGGATAGGTTTCTGGCACAGACCTGTGCTATATGTGAACAGCTCATCCTGCCCAATAAGGTTCTACAGTTTTTATTATTATTATTATTAGTTTGCAGATAGCATGTGTAATTTTTGATATCACATGTAATATTTGATATACATCTATTGGACAAATGATCATGTAGTGATTTGGGTTTGTTTATGTCTACAGGGTTCAAATGAGATTGTTCGAGTGATGTCCATGGGAAAAAGCTACCACATGGCCTGTTTCGAAGGAAAAAGCGGCATTTAATAACTGTTTATTTAATTCATTCTGAAGAAACTAATAATTTATAATTCATGTTTTTTAGTACCACTGTATTGTTACAGTTACTACCCAGCTCTTATATTCATTCAAAGAAAGGTTTTCCTATTAATTAATTAGAGAAGAGTCCATTTTTATGGGCATTATGTGTTTTAGAGAGACTTGAGTAAGAGTTGATTCTCCCTACATACTTTTAGGTCGTAAAAGTATATCTGATCTGGCTGAGGGGTCCTGGTTGCCATGGTAACCAGGGGCTTGGGGTCGTTCCCAGACATGCTGGCACCCAGTATGTTTATTGGGTGAGGGGTCTGTGATTGCTTGTTAATCTAATGAATAATTGATTTGTTAAATCTAATGAACAAATGTGTGTCTGATTGGTCCAAATGCTACAATAATCATTTTAATTTTAAGAATTGTTTTCACAGCATTTCAACATTGCATCAACTACTGATGAACACATTCATTTATATTTGAATTATCACTCAGTGAGTTATTTAACCATGTCTTTGGAAGGCTTTTGTCTTATAAACACATTAAAGTGCACAAATTCACTTTATTTCTTATTTATGTGTAATACAGGGATTCCCAAGCTTTTTTGTCATCTGAACCTCTTTCACCTAATATATTTACTTGAAGTACCCCTCAGATTTGAAGAATTATAGTATTTCAGCTTAAATTAAATGAAAATTAGAAATTTTGCCTTGGCAACTGAAACAAAGTAAGTTTAAAATGTAATACTTTTAGTTTTAGTAATCAATTATAACCCTGGGGTGAACTGTGGCATCTTCTTGAATTAAATTCTATATTTGACACAAAATGATGGCTCATTATTTGCATCTCTGTGTGTTTTAGGTCTGGAGACTCTGTGTTACCTGGAGCTTCATCCTCAACAGTGGGTGGAGCTTCTTCATCTGACGCTCTCCATCATCTGTAAACTGCAGTGTTTTACGGCGGTCCGCAACAACTCCTCAAAATCACCAAATTACACGTTCACAATCTGAGTAGCTTTCGATGCTTTTAGAAGCTCATCAGTGCTGATTGTGTCATTTTGTATGTTGTTAGCAGTGTTGCCAACTTCTTTCAATAGAAAGTAGCTAAAGCCAGTTTGAAAAGTCGCTAAATGTCGCCAGATGACGTCATACATTAATTAGCATATTAATGACATCGCTAAGGTTTGTCGCTAAGGTTTGTCCAAGAAGTCGCTAGATTTGGGGGGTCTGAAAAGTCGCTAAATCTAGCGACAAGTCCTATGGGAAGCCAAACAACCCAAAAGTGGGACGAAACAGCGTGGTATTAAAGTGTTCACACCACGCTGACCTGTCATTACAACATTACTCTCCGCAGAAGTTCGTGTTTTTTTCCTGCACATAACATAATGAAGATCAGTATTAAGTTATTACATTTCTTTTGCTTACCTTTCTACTACATGTAAACAGTTGTACTTTGAAAAACTGCAAATATAAAATATATAAGACTTTAATAAATTTACAATACCATAGTCCTCTTGAGGAGCACACCCAGCTTCTAGTATATATATTTTTTTTATTTTGTACTTAGTTATTATTGTTGTCGTCCAGTTCTACATTCAGCACAATATTGCCCATTTTAAATTTGAACTAGTATATATATGGGATTTTTGTTGTCTCTAGTAAAGAGAACGTTGTTATTTAACTTTAACATTGCAATTTTATATAATGGATACGGTTTGTAAGGCTTTTCTCTACACTCCAAATTAAATTAATTAATTTTAATTAATTTTTAAAAACTCTTTAAAAATTAGGTACAGTGTATGTAAATTCAATATGATGTATTTTGAATTTTGCACTGCATTGTGTTTTAGGTTTATCGGAAAACACATTAAAATTAACCATGATTTTATTACACTAACCTTTTAACCATATATTTGTAGTTAAACTGTGGGTTAAAAAAATGACAATCAATCCATGGTTACTGCACTTTTACTATAGTAAAACCATTGTTAATTTCCGTATTTCCATAAGGGAAAATGTATGTCCTGACAGAAAAGTATCCGTACATTTTACTCTTTTTTTCCAAGTATAATCATATGCTACAGTTACACAAATATCCTTAAATGTAAAATTTACTTAATATATGCCTTGATGAACGAAACCATAAAATATTTTAATTCTAAGCGGATAAATGGAAGTTTCTGCTGTGAACGTGACCACTAAATATAGGCTATACATGCTTCAAAGTAGCTAACACTACTGTTTACATGTAGTAATATGAAAGATAATAAGCAAAATAAATGTAATAACTCTTCATTATGTTATGTGCAGGAAAAAAACACGAACTTCTGCGGAGAGTAATGTTCGCGCTGCGCTGCTGTAACTGATCAGCGCCGCTCAGTCAGTTCGGTGGCGCTAGTAAACACGTCCTCTCTGCGCTGTCGAGTCGGTCGCGCAACTCGGTCCATTGAGCCGCGCGCGAACACTTTAATACCACGCTGTCTCGTCCCACTTTTGGGTTGTTTGGCTTCCCATACAAACGCATGGCAGGGGAGCGTGTGGAGTCATGTGATACTCTGGAGTTTGATGTGGTGGAGCTGGCGGACACTACGGACTGGCAGCTTCCTCTATTGAAGAGAGGCCTGAGACTATAGACATAATAAATACCTAGACGCCTCATTGGCCGCTTTGAGCCATTGCTGCGATACGTCAACGCGTCCGCCATGTTTGTGAGGGCAAGAACGCTTAAAAATAAATGGAGGTAAACGGAGGAGCTGCGGTTTTTTCTGGATAAAAACACGATAACGTTTACATTTATCAACCGATTTCAGAGATTTTTGATCTACATGGAGTTAAAAATAACTCTGCCTCCAGTTATTGTGAAAACTCACACTTGTCTCACTTGTTGATTTGCCAGGCACAAGAACAGTTTCTTTCCCCAGGCAATCTACCTCATGAACAGTTAATGTTCTCCCATTGTGCAATTATAGTACAGTATGTGCAATAACCTTATACTTACTTATCACCCTAAACCCTAGTACATCCCTACAACTTATTTTATTTTATTCTATTCCTACTCCATTTATAGCACACCTGTACATACAATTTATTCGCGGTCGAGCGGCCAATGAGGCGTCTAGGTATTTATTACGTCTATGCCTGAGACAGCTGCAGTGGGGCTCAGACACAGGTGAGAGGAGACCATGTGATTCGCTGAACATCTGATGCATGTTACACACCAAACGGACTTAAAAACGACTAATCAATTTACAGGAGAGGACACAGCAGTGGTGTAGTCGGGGCCATACGCAAATATACGCCGTATGCTTACTTTTTCCCCCGGGATGTTTGCGTATTAGCAAATTTAAGAAAATATTATCTGGAAATATTTATTTCATGAATTCATATCAAGTTATTTTTTTCTACCCAGTTGCATAAAATAAAACATTAAATTCAGATTTATCTGTAAAAAAATGTCATAATGAATACAATTCCAAAGCAACTTGAAATTATATATAGAACTGTAATGTGGTCAACAGACCTGAGACAACATGGAAGTCATGCAGTAGACTGCTATCTGTCTTAGAGTGCACTGCATTAATATTAATAAATGACTATATAAATGAAACTTTATTTGGGGGGGTGGGGGTAATAGGGTAATATTACTGGGTAATAGTAAACCACTTTTTTCTTTAGGACTACACCACTGGGACACAGCTGTACCAGCTCAAAACCTCCCGCAGGTCAGACCCACACACTCACCATGACTGAGCTCATCTAATCATTTATGCTCCTTCAGGAAATCACATCTCTTAGTGTATGTGTTGTGTTTGTGTGCAGCGTTGCGTACTGTAACTGCAGTCTGTGTATGGATGATCTGGAGGAAAGCAGGAGCCAGGCTCTCAAAGAGCTGCTGCGTGATTATTTCGACAAGAGGAGAAACCTGGACCTGAGCAAACACTATCAGGAGGACGAGGAGGAGCTCAACAAATGCAAGGTGTGACTCTTTCACGGTTTCGTTTATGATGTGAACTCTCATTTCTATCTCTGAATCCCGTTGTTGTATTTTGTTCTCAGATGAGGGACTGGGAGGCTCAGATCTGTGCGGACATCAGAGGTTTCCTGTCCAGTCGCAGTGATTAGAAGTTCTCTGGTCGAGCCGTGGCCAGAATCTTCCATGGCATCTGTGTGTTTCTTGTTATGTTTCTCTCCAGCTGCGGTCATCTTTTGATTTGAGAGTAATTGAGCATGTGTTTCGTTCCTCCCGCAGGAAGTCCGTGTTATCCAGCGCAGACGTACGGACGTGACCGAAGATACTGGAGGAAATCTATTGTGTTCACATGTTGTATTTTATAACTTCATATATAATAAAGGCCAGTTGTTTCTGGTTGAATCAGAATGATCTGTAAACACAGCAGTTGCTCAGTCTGTCCTGTAGTGGGCATTATTGTGCTTTTTTTTTTTTTGCTTTTTTTTTTTTATCACATCCAGATACATTTTAGTGTAAAATTACACATTTATACTAAACAATCCCAAACAACAGCTACTTAACTTTTATAATCATTTGTATAATATAAGTTCATCACAGACACAGGACTACCTTGAGTAGATGCTTACATGTTTTGTGTAGTATCTCCTACTGTAATTACAGCCATCACTTTTGAATATATATAAATATAAAAACCAACTCCAGAGTCGTAAAATAATCACACGTTATTTCCGGGTCCAATACATTGGTTTTCGTGCACGTCAGTAAGTCATTGACAGATTTCCCCCCCAGTCTTTGAAGCATATTTAAATTACTTCTTTTGTTCATTTTTTTGTTCAGTCATTTCTGTGGAAGTATAGAAAATAAAGCAGACATTTCTTTCCTCTGTTATCCTGTAGCCTAAGGGATCGCGCCAGCGCCGCCGAACCAAGAAGAGCAGTGTTGTGTTTCATATGAGATGTATATTAGCAAGAAATATAGTTGGGAAACAGACCGTAATATTAAGATCAGTCGTACGATCGTTTTTACGAACTTCTTAGGCTTATGAAGCTTTTGGGAAACGCAGCCCAGCCAGTTTGAAGAAACGTTATTGTGACTAATTTGCAGAGCGGAACATGAGATGAACTCTTATTCTGTGTGATGGGATATAGGCAATAAAGACAGGCTGAGAAAAAAAAGTGGCGTTTTTAGGGCCACCCACGCACAAATAGCAAGCTAATTTTTTAACCCACGAACAAAAAATACGAAAAATCTAGCTTAATTTTCGTTTGCCCGTTTGCCAAACAGAACGAAATAATAATAATAAT
>NW_015554119.1:571288-576309 GCF_001515605.1 Sinocyclocheilus anshuiensis | reverse complement strand
TATGTTTAATATATCAAAACATTATTTATGCATTTGTAATTGCAGGTTAAATGCATTCATGTCTTGCATTAAACAGTGCGTAAACAAACAGAACGAATAATTATTAATTATTATTATTATTATTATTATTAGCCTATTATAATTTTTTTTTTTCGTATTTCGATTTAATCAAACTTAAGAAATATTAAGCCCAGAGTCGATTATTCAAAAATGACTGTTTTGATCTGATCATAGCCTAAACGAGTCATGGGTCTGAGTACAGTTATTGGATAGCACTATATTGTAGACAGATTGGAGATTAATCCTAATAAACATGCCGCTACAATTAAAACCATTACATTAAAATACATTTAAAACAGTGTATTTCAGTAATTTCAGCAGCGTGCAGATCCTTGTTTATGTCAGACTGTGGCGACAGCAGCGTGGACAGTCGCTTAGCTCACTCACATAATGTACCATATATCTATAATAACGGGAAAACGTGTTTTTATGACATGACGTTATTACGAGAACATATGTCGTTATTACGAGAAAAGATGTCGTTTTATAAGCCCAGTTTTGATCTGATCATAGCCTAAAGGAGTCATGGGTCTGAGTGCAGTTATTGTAGCACTATGTTGTAGACAGATTGGAGATTAATCCTAATAAACATGCCGCTACAATTAAAACCATTACATTAAAATACATTTAAAACAGTGTATTTCAGTAATTTCAGCAGCGTGCAGATCCTTGTTTATGTCAGACTGTGGCGACAGCAGCGTGGACAGTCGCTTAGCTCACTCACATAATGTACCATATATCTATAATAACGGGAAAACGTGTTTTTATGACATGACGTTATAACGAGAAAAGATGTCGTTATTACGAGAAAAGATGTCGTTTTAACGAGAAAAGATGTCGTTAAAACGATAAAAGATGTCGTTTTAACGAGAAAATGTCGTTAAAACGAGAAAAGATGTCGTTAAAACGACATAACGTCTCGTTATTACGACATAATTGAGTGGAAAAAAATGTGTGCGCGGCAGCAATGCGTCACCGTAGAAATCAGCTAATATTTACTTCTGTTAAATATCAACTCTTAGTTTCAAAAGCATGTATCAAAAGCTGTTTCTTAATATGAAGTCTTTGAATTGTTGAACAGGTCAGAATTTCCAAGTTAATTACTGATGGTCTAAACTGTAGAACAGTCTTCCTCGTTTCTCAGTACGAGGAAACTAAGTGTTGTGTGTCAGTTACACGTGTTGTACATGTGCACTTCACGTCAGCTCGTTCGTCTCAAGTTCAATTGATTCAAACTCACCTGTGTTTCAAGTTGTGTGGACAGAATATAACCGAGACATAAAAACTTAATACAAGAATAGTTCGTTCAGATGTTTATTTGTCATCATTTACTCACCTTCATGCCATTGCGATGCATAGATGCATCATGGATACATAATTGCATCAAAAGGGTTTTATGTTTAAAAAAAACAAAATGGTTATAAAACAGGAATTAAAACAAAAATGGAAATCAGGGCATTTTTTCTTGTCAGGGCAGTATTTCTGTGTAATGTCTTAATACATGGTTAGCTTTCTTACAGAGTAAATTCCGTTAAATTATTTTAAGCGGCATTCGTTTTTTTCAAGGTTTGCAGTTATTGCACTGTATTTTAAATTGGGTGTGTACACGTGATATTTCAGACACCAGTCATTGTCCTGCGTTTTTATCATCTAATGAGCACTTCTAAAAGTCGTGTGAGTCAGGATCTAATGAAACTTCAGGTTTGACGACGAGACAAAATCATTGGCTTTACCACAGCACTTTCAGCCCTGCAATCTCTAACATGACTAATAATACACTCACATACATACGCAAGACCATAATGCTGAATAGATACTTTACATAACATTTATGAAAGCACAAAGACTATGAGTGAATATTTTCAGGCTAGGACAAAAGCCACAGATCACAATTTGTTTATTTAGTCACAGGTTTGATCACTACATGTCATGACAGAAACTTACTTCATACTTCATATTAGCAGAATGAACCAGTAAAATCCCTACATCAAGTGTATCTTACAATAGTACATTTTCACAATAAAATACAGTAACAACTATTACAGATTACAATTAACTAGTAAAAATATACATTTAAACTGAAGGACAGGAGCCTCATGAGAAACTATATGTAAAGTGCTGATGGCCATAAAAAGCCATTTATCTACTGTAAATAAGTGATTTGCATGGTTGATTTATCTGTTGTAAATATTCATTTTTAATTAGACTTAAATTTGAAAATCTGAGAAAATGTGTGGCGTTTTAAAAAGTATAAAAACAAGTATATGTGTAATGTATGGTGTAATATATATATATATATTTTTTTGTAATTTCTCTTCTGTTCCCAACAAAAACAATACAAATTAAGTATTACAAATATAAACAAGGTTTTAAAAATATTCCATTTTAAAACATGGCAGCACATATTTCCACTGTTTATTACACCTACACAAACATCTTCAAGGAAGGGAATATGATAATGTACATAAGTACACAAGTACAATCCTGCATAATTTTTTAGATTCCTATCTGATCTTCATATAATGACAGGAGTAATATAATCCCCCATCCAGTCAACAGACCCAGATTCTGCAGCAGAAAAATCAGCCACGGCTTTTTACTGTCCACATGAATCATAGAGGGAAGCTAGACAAGACAAAAACAGAGAAATTGAAGTTGAGATCACCTGATTACACTCAAATACTTTAGATGTTTGTGTTTCACTTTCCACACCCTGAAAGATGCAGGAAATTACAATTTTTACAAGTTTTTACTTAAAGGAACACTCCACTATTTTTGAAAATAGACTCATTTTCCAACTCCCCTGGAGTTAAACAGTTGAGTTTGACCGTTTTCGAATCCATTCAACCGATCTCCGGGTCTGGCGGTAGCACTTTTAGCTGTAGCTTAGCATAGATCATTGAATCTGATTAGACCGTTAGCATCTCGCTCAAAAATGACCAAAGAGTTTCTTTATTTTTTCTATTTAAAACTTGACTCTTCTGTAGTTACATCGTGTACTAAGACCGATGGAAAATGAAAAGGTGCGATTTTGTAGGCTGATATGGCTAGAAACTATTGTAGCGTCTGGACCAATCAAACACACAATATATATTTTGTTACGGCAGCAAAGTTCCTTGATTATTACACCGGAATGAGAGTATAGTTCCTAGCCATATCGGCCTAGAAAATCCCAACTTTTAATTTTCCGTCGGTCTTAGTACACAATGTAACTACAGAAGAGTCAAGTTTTAAATAGGAAAAATATAGAAACTCTTTGGTCATTTTTGAGCGAGATGCTAATGGTCTAATCAGATTCAATGATCTATGCTAAGCTACAGCTAAAAGTGCTACCGCCAGACCCGGAGATCGGCTGAATGGATTAGAAAATGGTAAAACTCAACTGTTTAACTCTAGGGGAGTTGGAAAATGAGCCTATTTTCAAAAATAGTGGAGTGTTCCTTTAAAAGGATAGTTCACCCAAAAATGGAAATTCTGTCATATGTCATTCATGCACACCCTCAAGTTGTTTCAAACATGTTTTTTTGAAGAATGTTGCTAACCAAGTTGGTTGAACTATCACTATCTCACATCTCACTGGGAAGAAAAGTTGGAATAGTGAGATATAAACTCACAACTGCGAGAAAAAAAGTCAAAATTGTTTTTTTTTTCTTCTGAGTTTATATCTTGCAATTCTGTCTTTTTTTCCCAGAATTGTGAGAATTTTTTTTACCTATTAACTTTTTTATTTTTTGTTGTATGGCGGAAACCAAAAATCAGAAGTGCAAGATGTCAACTTGAAATTTTGAGTAAACAAAGTCAGAATTGTGAGTTTATATCTCACAATTTTATCTTTTTTTCTCAGAGTTTGTATCTCATAATTCTGACTTTTTTTCTCAGAATTAAATTTTATTAACCCTTGGCAGAAACAGGCTTCCAAGTTATATAAAGCATGAAGCTTACAGTTTGCACAAAATATGGCAGCTACTTTGTGTATTTTTGCTCTGTTAATGAGAAGAGTTACAAAAGAAGCCAGAAAGTACCAAACATACCATGTCTGCAAGGCTGATGTAAAGGAAGAAGCCGGCGGTGATGGCAGAAATCCACTCCTGGGCAGTGGTTTGAGTGGAGACGGACAGTGCGATGTAAAGGCCAATGAAGGAGGTGAGAGCACTGCCCACATTCAGCAGCAGAGCCTTTCTCACTGATAGACCACAGTGCAACAAGATTGCAAAATCACCTGACCACCAAACACAAAAACACAACCTGTCATAAATGTCTGTATGATATTTCACAAGTTAAAACAAAGAAATCCAAATTATTACCATGAAACCATCTGAGTTTTTTGTTTCATAAATACATCTATTCATGACTATTAGGGCTGGGTTTTGACACAAATTTCACGATTCGATTCGATTCTCATTCACAAGCTTGCTATTCGATTCGATTACCGGTTCGATTCAATATCGATTATTTTGGATATGTATCAGGTATAGTACATGCCAAATTTTCTAAAGGAAAAACAAAATCTCTCAACTAATGCTGAAAAATATACATGAGAGTCAGTTGGTAGGCTACTACATTACTATAATATTGAAGGTTAAAATTAATTTTTACAATAATAAAGTTACAGTTACATAATAATACTTCTACTTCAGTTTTTTTTTTTAAATACAAACATTTAAATGGTGGCTGTCATAAAAACTTGATGGCTTTATTCAAACATAAATTAAACATTGAAGAACAGTAAAAAATAAATGCCCCTCTCTACAGTTTATTTTTCTATATGATTAATGAGTTTATGGTCACCGAATATGTTTTTTTCTGAGGTAAATGTGACGTTGCGTGACATTGTTTACAAGCCATTATATTGACGTTTTTGCGCAGCTGAAACACTGATTGAGCGATTACTTGAGACAGGATATGGTTTGTAAAGTTGTACTCTTTCTTTTAACTTCCCTTCGGATGTTTAGTCATGCTTA
>NW_015554119.1:569541-571203 GCF_001515605.1 Sinocyclocheilus anshuiensis | reverse complement strand
TTATTTTGTGCTGAAGCTGGTATTAATGTGGAGGAGACGATCAGTGCACGTGCGCCTCACGCTGAACTGTCTGTTGAACTGAGGCGCTACAGCGATCTGTCACTTCACATTAAACAGCGCCAAAATGGCATTTATTGTTGGAATACTGCAATACAATGGACAGGATTTGAAATCTGAGACTTTGTTTCATATTAAAAGTACCAAAGCACAACGCTTATTGCATTTATTGGATGGGAAGTACCCTTCAATGTTCCGTCCGTTAACTGAAAACAGGAATCATTGGACAGACCGAAGATGTTTTCTTCCCGCGGTAAATTACTGCGTCATCAGAGAGAATAGGGGTTATGCGCAACAGACTTCCGTATTCTGTTAACCGGGTCTCGTCGCTTCCGGTTCAAGCGTTTTGTATATGCTTAGTTAAATATGAAGCAGTTTTACTCAAGATGCCTTCAAAGTAGATACCAATGATGATCATAACCAATATCCATCACATATACGGACTGATATCTAAAAGTTTTTTTTATTTTTATTCTTTTCACATTTAGATATAAAAATTGAATAAAACGTCAACAATAAAAACAGCTAGCTAGTTTAACTGATTATCTTAAAAGTCCATAGATATCGCTATTATTTAATACGGCTGTTAACACGTTCTCCGACAAGCGGAAGCAATGAGACCTGTTTTCCGGGTTTGGTCAGGTGATGTTCGACATATACCCTATTGACTATAAACTGAGACGTGTTTAAGTGAGACGTTCCTTCACTCACATCAGGAAGAGGGAAAGTGCCAACTGTTTTCTTTGTTATTTTGATTAATCAGTAATGCACATTGTGTTACTTCACAAACCTGTTAAGAGTTATTTCAAGGGTATGTAGAAAAGCGAATGTTTCTAAAAGGCCTTAGTATTCAAACTACACTTTTACTTTAAAAGAATATTCACACAACATTCAAAGACTGTGATGACAAACTATCATTGTCTACTAAAGTTCTTACTAGGGTTGTGACGGTGAGGAAATTTTCCCACCGGTTAATCGACGTGTGACAACACCGGTAATACCAGTATCACCGCGGGGACAGGGTGTTCCCTCTTTTCCTCGTTTGCCTTCGTTTTTAAATAGCTTAAATTGCTTGAATGCAACAACCAAATACAACGTCAAACTCACTTTAGCCTATATATAAAACATAGAACTTTTATTAACAAAACAAATAAAAATACACCATGCTATAGGGCAAGCTATGCCTAATATAAAATAACAAATAACTTACATAAAGTTCAATAGGTATACAAAACTGGAAATAAGTAAACGTATAATATATAACCAAATAAATAAGAAACGTAGAACGTTTATTAGCAAAACGAATGTCAAATAAAATAAATAAATGACACAGTTTAAATAAAGTAAAAATCAGCAAACAATGTAGAACCAATTAAATAAGAAACGAATGTTTAAAAAAAACTTCGAAAATCACCATAGATAAATGGTAAAAGTCAACAGGCTTTTCAAAATCCAAAATATTGCCAAACAGGCGCTTCTGCATCTAGTTTAGAAACTAAATCATCCGTGTTCGTCTTGTCTCTCCGGTCTCACCTCACTCTTCTTGTCAGTCAGCTCGACTCACTCTCCTCACTGGAGAAATTAAATCTGATCTGTGATGCGACT
>NW_015554119.1:555829-564885 GCF_001515605.1 Sinocyclocheilus anshuiensis | reverse complement strand
ATGTCAAATAAAATAAATAAATGACACAGTTTAAATAAAGTAAAAATCAGCAAACAATGTAGAACCAATTAAATAAGAAACAAATGTTTAAAAAAAACTTCCAAAACCACCTTAGATAAACGACAAAAGTCAACAGGCTTTTCAAAATCCAAAATATTGCCAAACAGGCGCTTTTGCATCTAGTTTCGAAACTAAATCATCTGTGATCGTCTTGTCTGTCTCACCTCGCCTCACTCTTCGTGTCAGTCAGCTCGACTCGCTCTCCTCACTGGAGAAATTAAATCTGATCTGTGTGATGCGACTATCGTTCGGCTGCAACTATCGTTTCGGCGACTATCGTTTCGGCTGCATTGAGTAGCTGCGTTCAGTTTTTAATTGTAGTGTCTGTTCTTTTACTGAACTAAATGAATTTTATTACTATAAAAAATCTAAACGACGGTGGGGGTCGGTAACGCGGTGGGCAAGTGACGTAACCGGTGTTGCGGCTTAACACCGGTATCACCGTCAGCACCGTCTATCGTGGCAAGCCTAGTTCTTAATGCATTTTTAATAGCTAGATTAGAGTTTCTCTCAAACAGACATATCTCACCTAACTCATGTGGCAGCTCATGACACAAAACGGCCAGTGATGTCGCCAGTCCTGAACGCCACGACACGGAGAACGCAGCGCCCATGGCCAGACCGTCTGCAAAGTTATGAACGCCGTCACCGATGGTGATCATATACGGCAGCAGACGCTTCTCTGAGGGGCATGAGAAAGATACACACTCAAAATCATAAATGACGTTATTCAACTACAAAAATCACCCGCGGATGAAACTCAAAATAATTCAGCAAAATGAAAATGAAGACTATAATAGGACAGAGAGTTAAGATTTCTAAAATGTTAAATATTTTTATTTTGCATTTTAGAATACATTTTTTTCACCATTTAAATTTTATAATTTAATTTACTTTAATTTTATATTTTTGTAATAGATATATAATATAAATGACATAACATATAATAATAATTTAATCATTTTTTACAATTTAAATGTAACTAATAATACATTTATTTTTTTAAATGAAAATCTATCTTGTCACAAAAATAAAAAGCTCTCTCTGTATGTATACTGTGTATATAAATACACACCACAAACTTTTGAACAGAGCTTTTGAAACAAAAAACATAAAAATACAAACAAATTTAAAATACTCATAAGAAAACTATAATAGTACCTCAATAATACTAAAATAATACTGGTATATATGCATACAAATATGACAGCAGACACCTTTTACACCATCAGTGCAAAGTTTACTTTACTAACAGGTCATTTTACTCTCTTAAATGTGTCATGTTACACCACAAACATGTTATGAACTCTAATAGGCGTGTAATTATTTGCAGTCATGGCTCAGATGTGTCTAACACAGACCGCTGACAGCATTCACTGACCTCGTGTGCTGCTAGACGGCTCCAGGATGGACTTCTCATTGTTTTGCTCGTCCACCTAAAATCAGTACAAACTGACAGCATTACAAAACTGATGATTACAGAGGAAGTCTGAGATGAATTCAGTGATATTTCTGCACTGATAAACTCTGAATTTGATTGTAAAAAAAAAAAAAAAGACATGAAAAAATGATACCCAATGCATGATTGCAATAAAAAAATTATTCTACTCAGTATTTTTGTCTTGTTTTTTTCAGTACAAATATCTACATATATATATAAATACGATTGAAATTGTGAAAACAATTCTGAATTTAATGGTCAAAATTATCAGAAAAATCAGACATGTTATGGACAAAAACTATACACACTGCAAAAAAGAACAAGAAAAAAAAAAGAAATAATAGATGAGAAAAATCCCAAAGTCCACCTGTGAAACTTTTCTTGTCCAAATAGGACTAAAGCTAACCTAACCTAGAAAACTAGGTAAAATTAGGTAAATATTAATTCACTAATTAAACAATGAACACCAACATTTCTGATTCACATGACAATAAACTCTCAGACTATTGTCTGTAAATCCTGAAATTACCTCAAATTTCCAACAATTATTTTCTGGGTTTGTGAAATATGATTTCACCCGGCCTCCTCAGGGAACAGTAGTTCTGTCCATTTTTGTGTAGTGATTTGTAACATAATAACTTCTTATTTGGCCCACGTTCACACAAAGACGACTTTCTCACCAGCTCCTCCTGTGAGGTGGAGTTATTGTTTTGCTGGGTTCTCTTGCTCTGGAACATCTGCAGAACTTTGCTGTGGTCACAGTGATGAGGCTCAGACTGCCGGAGCAAACAGACAACAGTGGTCATTTACAACAAAGAAAGACCCTTCAAGGCAAACCAGCTCATCTGGTGGCCATTTCTCCACTTCTTATTATGTTTTAAGGCAATACATACAGACAAAACCATTCGGGTATCATGCACTGGTCAGCTATGAGATTTTGGGGTATTTTGTTTCTATAATTTCAGATGTCTTATTTCAGACTAGTGGAAAGAAACATCCAAAATACACTTATAAATGTTTATGACCATTTATCTATTTGTGTCTGTAGATTTCAATTACAGTACATATCTTTAAAGGCTGTTTTGTTTTTTCTCCTGCAGTACTTACATACACCAAACTTTACCGTTTGATTCCTATCTATATTCTGAAGGTTTTAATAGAGAATTTTGTGCATATATCATTTGTCTGATTTCTTACATTTTATTCATAAAAATATGGCTGTTGACAGTGTTTTCTGATTGAACTTTTCTGATAAATTTATTACATCTGCAAAATTAAACAAGAAATTTGACGTCACCCACTCCATTATGATGATGACCATGTCGAGTGATGATAGCGAAGATGGCTTCCATCAGATAGAAGACATAGATGCCCCCAATGACCACCAGGAGTTTGTAAACATAGTCGAGGTTCTCCTCCTCATGACTGTGTCCTTCTTCATGTCCATGAAGACCTAAGAACTACTCATACACAATCAGTCACAAAGCAATGAAATCTAAAGGAACAGTTCACCCAAAAATGAAAATGGGCTTAAAATCTACTCACCCTCAAGCCATCCAAGATGTAGGTGAGATTGTTTAGATTCTATTATGCTATTTTTAGGGTTCCTAATTTTGTTTTGGGAATCTCGTACAGTAGGTTTACATGTATGCGAGGTCAAAAAACGCTTTCATTTTCTAATAGTGTGCATTTAATATCACCTCATTTTCCAACGATTCTCAAATAATTTGTTCGAAGCAGTTCTAAGATTCAGTCTCTCTAAACCCCTCCTTCCTGTGAGCCTACTCTGCTCTGATTGGTCAGAAATCCCAGTCTGTTGTGATTGGTCTACCGCTTTGGGGTTGTATTGCTCTTATTTTTAACCACTGATTCTTTGCAGCCTCACCTTTCGGAAGTGAAAATAAAACGAATGAACTTCCACAGTGTAGGACGCAGCGTCTTTTCGACATGTTTACCACACAAACAAACAACAGTGTTTGAAAGCAGGTGAGCCAATGTAGAACATAGCATTCATTATGCAAATGCATTACCCCGTGACATGTAGCCATCACGGAAGTGGGATTCGAATTACTGACGACTCGTTTATGCTGATTCTTTCTTTTGGGAGACAATAACTTGATTTATTTTGCACTTTCGGGTTTACACCTTTGCAAATCGTTTACATTCACATACAGCTACATTACACACTGCTGTAATGATGGATTTGTTTCTTACACGCAGGCTTCGACTTTGATAGATTGGAGTGGTGTGGATTATTGTGATATTTTTATCAGCTGTTTGCACTCTCATTCTGACGGCATCCATTCACTGCAGAGGATCCACTGGTGAACAAGTGATGTAATGCTACATTTCTCCAAATCTGTTCCGATGCAAACTCATTTTGGATGGAACAAGGGTGAGTAAATTTTCAGCAAATTTACTCTTACTTTTCTGTTTATTTCCATTTAAATGAAGACATTTTTGAGTCTTTTTTGCTGGCTGCTCACCATAGGAAGCAGATGCAGAAGAGCGTCACCTGTGAGGGATCCTACAGCCAGACTGATGCAGAACTGGATGCACATCTGAAACACTTGCGTGCACCTGGAGAACAGCAGCACCACGATCCCAAACATGGCCATCAGACAGATGATTATGTTGGCGAGAGTGGCATATCCATATCCTGGGCACAAAGGGCTTATTCAGTGATTGTATAAAGAGATCACTATGTCACAGGTATGCCGTCGTTCAGACTGGTTTTTGTAAACAGTTACAGGTCATTCAGATGGAATCTGGTTTAAGCCGGAAAATGGTGCCAGCTTTGTTCTTCTCCAGGAAGAAATAACTAAAATAATCAGTCACAGTGTTTAAAAATACTCTTTGTTCTGCTGAGGTTAAGAGATTGATTCCAGCTAGAACTAAATATTGTGGGAGAACCAGAAAAGCCAGCAGTCATGTATCATTGTTGTATAATGTGTCATGTTTCTTATACGCAAACTAAATGTAAGTGATCATCTAAATTTTCACTATCATTGACAAGTGCATACAATAAAAAAACTCAAAGTTTCTAGTTGTAGTATTTTTATAAGGTTTTTAAGCTTTTTAAGATATTATACTACCGTTCAAAAGTTTGGGGTCAGTAAGATTTTTTAAATGTTTTTGAAAGAAGTCTCTTATGCTCACCAAGGCTGCATTTAATACAGTAATACTGTGAAATATTATTTTTAATTAAAATACCTGTTTTCTATTTGAATATATTTTAACATAATTTATTTCAAGCTGTATTTTCAGCATCATTACTCCAGTCTTCAGTGTCACACGATCGATCAGAAATCACTCTAATATGCTGATTTGCTGATCAAGAAACATTTTTTTATTATTATTATCAATGCTGAAAACAGTTGTGCTACTTCATATTTTTGCTGAAACCATTAGACATTTTTTTCAGGATTCTTTGATCAATAGAAAGGTCTAGAGCAGCATTTTTTTTAAATAGAAATCTTTTGTAACATTATAAATGTCTTTACTGTCATTTTTACAAGTCTAACTATGCTATGCAACTCAGACTAATTGTTCAGTGATGGTCTAATGGTGTAAACAGAGGTCACTCACTCTCAGCGGTGCTCAGAGAATCAGGGGTCATGTGGGTGAAAGTGATCTCAGAACAGCCTCCACTGAGGATCTGCTGAATCAGAGCAGGACTGAGCTGTGTGAACTGATCTCTGGTCAGCAATGAAGAGTTCAGCTGGTAGATCCTCAGAAGGTCTTCAGCACTAAAACACATCTGCAGGCAAAGCAACCAGAAACAACCTAAGACATGCATATATTAACAATTTAAACATTGCATATATTAAAATATATTTTTTTGTCTTCAGTCACTTTCATTGCTCTGACAAGCATGCATGCATGCATTAGTGTGCACTATTATTAGTTGCATGAATGTCAAATGACAGGCTTTAGTAAGGGTATTGGGAACTCTACATCATGATTAAAAATAAACATATGTACTGCTTAATTTCACTCTACGGACAGCTTGCATGGTCTCAGATTGTCACAACATCCATCAAGACATCTAAACATCACTTATTAATGTTGATATGTGATGTACAAGCCTCAAAATAATTTATTGCCCAGCTGAATGATTGTCCACTTCATCAAACTCCATATGATTTGATTTCTGCAGCATGCATTGATTTCTCATGATGCCCCGAGCAAACATTGCTGTATCTTACCGTGTCCCAGCTGCTGTTGTTATGGTGATCGTCCTGATGACTTTGTATGCGGGTTGGTCCACTGCGGTGGGATTCATCATCAATGTGGGCATCATCATGGTCGTGTTCATCTCTGCCCAGGTTTAGCGTCTTCAGAAGCTCTTCAAAATCTGAGTAACAATGTGATCATTAAAAATAGAATACAAACGTTCAGCTTTAAACCGAATACTGTTCTTAAATGCTTAAAAGCACTTCAGGAAATCTACAGAACATAAACAAGTATTAAAAACATAAAGCTGCAGCCAGAAGAACCTTTTTAAGTTGCATATTAACTGGTTGTGCTAGAAAAGCCAAGGTTATGCATTCGATTCCCAGTCCAGATGCATGAACTGATAAAAGTTTTACTCTGAATGCTTAGAATAAAGCATCTGCCAAATGCATAAATATATTATAAATAAAGAACAAAGATGCCTACACTGAAAAAATGATTTTCTTACTTAAATTCACTTAAATTATTTACTTAAGAAGCAAACTGACTTAAGATTAAGTGCTGTTTCCTGAACAATTTATCAAAAGTAAGTGAGTTTGTGCATAAAACAAGAAAAAATATCTGTCAGTGTGGTCAGAAAAATAAACCTGCATCAAATAAAAATCAATGTTATTTTTCTTATCAGATATTGTTCTTGTTTTAAGATTAAACTCACTTAATTTTGATATTCTTTCAGAAAACAAGACCTGATTGACTTAAGCCAGTTTCCATTTAAATGTATTTCGATTTAAGTATGTTTAGATATTTGTAATGGAAAACTAGACAAAAATACTAAATAAGAAAATATATATTTTTTAGAATATTTAAAATCTAAAACTATAAAAAAAAAGGTCACAAATTTTAACTTTAACTGAAATAAAATATAAAAAACTACAAATATAAAAATAAAAACTAATTCAAAATATTAATAAAAACTATAATATTATATAAATGATACTAAAATAACACTGGACCTGAGTATTAAAAATTCCTTTGGTAACACTTTACAATAAGGTTCATAAGTTGACATTAGTTAACTACTTTAATTAACATGAACTAAGCATGAACAATACTTTTACAGCATTTATTAATCTTAGTTAATGTTAATTTCAACATTTACTAAAGCATTATTAAAATCAAAGGTTGTGCTTGTTAACATTAGTTAATGCACTGCGAATTAACATGAACTAACAAATAAACGACTTTATTTTCATGAACTAACATTAACAAAGATTAATAAATACTGTAATAAATGTATTGTTCATGTTAGTTAATACATTAACTAACATTAACTAATGGAACCTTATTGTAAAGTGTTACCATTACTTTCATTGGTGTGACATTATTTATTCAGGTTGATTCTGTCACATTAAAACACATTTTTACTTGAATATTTTACTAAAATAAAACCAAATTCAACAACATGAAATGCATTTAAGGTTAATGTAACATCATCAGGATTATCAAACAGTCATACCATGAAGTGTAAGATTATCAGAGGCAAAATGGCTGAAGATGTAATCCAGAAAGAACTCTTGCTCAGGAAGTGATCTCATACAGTCTCCACGCAAAGCATGATAGAGGATGTTTCCGAAAACAGCATCCAGCTCTACGTGATGATCATCGCTCTCTTCCAGGATGTCTTTTAGTGAAAGACAGGTCTGAACATGTGGACAAACAAATGACAGATGTGTCTTAATGACCATGTTACTTATACATAGAATGATTAGCACTTTTAGTTTAACCCTACATTGCGGTTACTGACCTCATGTGTGACTGGCTGATAGTATTTTTCCATCTCATCAAACAGCTGCTCCAAACCCTCATATTCTGTGGCACTGATCTCATTATGACTGCTGGTGGTGTTGTCATGGCCTAAGATCATTTGGATGAAGTGATGGGTCTCCTCAACCCAGCGGCCCTCCTGTACGGCCCCGCAGGTCTCTAGCGGAGCGCTCAGGAACAGACAGCATCCAGGGGCCATCGTGAAGAAATCCTCCATCTGTAGCCCCTGTGAGCTGCTGTAATTACTCAACAACTGGTGCAGATGTTCAACAGACAGGCACTGTATACAGGAGAGAAAGAGAGCGATTTCCAGATTTCTGTGTATGAAATATGAAGGAGTCTAATATATCTTAAGTTAAGCAAAACTGGAACACATTTGCAGTTAAAGCTTGTGTGCCAAATTGGCTTTCAAAAATGTGAAACATACTTCTTGTGATGAAGAAGTCATGAGATGTTACATAAAATGTGCTTAGCTGGTAGAGACAAATCTTAATGATTCTTAAAAAGGTTTAATTTTCTTTAAAAAATAAATAAATAAATAAAAACAATTTCTTAACAAAAACTATTTTTATTTTCTGAGGTAAAATATGAGCTGGACATGTTCTTGGCACAATGCATGAGATATTCTCTTCATAACAGAACTATAACATGTAATATAATGTCAATTTTTCATTTTTTATTGACAAAAACATGTAGGCACTACCTGGAGACTGTAAAAAAGAAAGAAAATCACATTAAAAGTCTGAAATTCAGGAAAAATAAATGTTGGAATAAGAAGTTTGGAAAAATCTTTTAGTATTTTTTTTTTAATGTATTATTTGTTTTGTTTTCAACATTTTTATTGTTATTAATATTTGGCAAACTTTTGTCCAGAATCAGTATAATGCAAACAACATGCCAACATTCAGGAGGCCATTTTTATTTCTACGTGACAAACAAAAAAAAAAAAAGGCACTGCCTGGAGACTGTAAAAAAAGAAAGAAAAATCACATTAAAAGTCTGAAATTCAGGAAAATTAAATGTTGGTATTAGAACTTTGGAAAAATCTTTTAGAATTTGTTTAATGTATTATTTTTAATTTTTGTTTTCAAAATTGTAATTAATAATATTTTGCGAACTTTTGTCCAAAATCAGTATAATGCAAACAACATAACATTCAGGAGGCCATTGTTTATTTCTATGTGACAACAAAATCAGTAGACCCTCGCTGCTGTATGTCATTAAAACAATTTTTTCTTCTTTTTTATTAACAGGTCTTAAATACATATATATATATATATATATATATATATACATACTCACCCACCATGGTTCCCGCGCCGGAACCTGTAGAAGATTTTTATTAATCCAAATAGGAATTGATCAAGTATAATCAAGGCGAATCTAGCCATTAATATATCCAGTTATACTTCCATTATAATCCCATATGCCTGTGTGTAAAAACATGCCTACGTGGCAGAAAGTACAGACCTCAGATGAGAAACATCTGGAAAAAACATAAGTGGGGGCTTTCTTTAACATAACAAGACTAGAGAGGGGGGCTTTCTCTCTAGAG
>NW_015554119.1:536039-548750 GCF_001515605.1 Sinocyclocheilus anshuiensis | reverse complement strand
AGAGCGTCACCCGTGAGGGATCCTACAGCCAGACTGATGCAGAACTGGATGCACATCTGAAAGACTTGCGTGCACCTGGAGAACAGCAGCACCACGATCCCAAACATGGCCATCAGACAGACGATAATGTTGGCGAGAGTGGCATATCCATATCCTGGGCACAAAGGGCTTATTTAGTGATTGTATAAAGAGATCACTATATCACAGGTATGCTGTCGTTCAGACTGGTTTTTGTAAACAGCTACAGGTCATTCAGACGGAATGCCAGCTTTGTTCTTCTCCAGGAAGAGATGGTAACTAAAATAATCAGTCACAGTGTTTGGGAATTTTTCTAGATCTCCTTGTTCTGCTGAGGCCAGCAGATTGATCAATGACCAGCATAGACCAATAATTACCTTGCACAGACGTCTTTGTTCCCTTTGTTCAAGTGAAACCATATTTAATATACATTTTTTCTGTTTTAAGGTTTTGAGTAAATATTTCATGTTCATTCACTTTCTGTAATTTTGAATATTTTACATAAACATATACACACAAAACAACAGTACTAATGTATATTGATGTTTGTCACTCTCATCAAATTAAAATGGCTTTACATCATTAAAAAATACATACTGCAGTTCATAACATTTTCCATCAGGTCAACTACTGCCATAGCAGAGAAACGGATTGAAAAAATCTTGTTGTGCTAATTACTGTAGTTCAAGTTATATATGTTTATAGCAGCTACCAATTGAATGGCACAGACATTTGCAGATTGCACCTTTTGGTTTGTTACTGCTCATTAGTTTAGACTATGTTTCTGGACTTTGTCAATATTCACAAGTCTAGCTATGCTATGCAACTCGGACTAATTGTTGTCTGATGGTGTAAACAGAGGTCACTCACTCTCAGCGGTGCTCAGAGATTCAGGGGTCATGTGGGTGAAAGTGATCTCAGAACAGCCTCCACTGAGGATCTGCTGAATCAGAGCAGGACTGAGCTGTGTGAACTGATCTCTGGTCAGCAATGAAGAGTTCAGCTGGTAGATCCTCAGAAGGTCTTCAGCACTAAAACACATCTGCAGGCAAAGCAACCAGAAACAACCTGAGACATGCATATATTAACATAATTTAAACATTGCATATATTAAAATATTTTTTTTTGTCTTCAGTCACTTTCATTGCTCTGACAAGCATGCATGCATGCATTAGTGTGCACTATTATTAGTTGCATGAATGTCAAATGACAGGCTTTAGTAAGGGTATTGGGAACTCTACATCATGATTAAAAATAAACATATGTACTGCTTAATTTCACTCTACGGACAGCTTGCATGGTCTCAGATTGTCACAACATCCATCAAGACATCTAAACATCACTTATTAATGTTGATATGTGATGTACAAGCCTCAAAATAATTTATTGCCCAGCTGAATGATTGTCCACTTCATCAAACTCCATATGATTTGATTTCTGCAGCATGCATTGATTTCTCATGATGCCCCGAGCAAACATTGCTGTATCTTACCGTGTCCCAGCTGCTGTTGTTATGGTGATCGTCCTGATGACTTTGTATGCGGGTTGGTCCACTGCGGTGGGATTCATCATCAATGTGGGCATCATCATGGTCGTGTTCATCTCTGCCCAGGTTTAGCGTCTTCAGAAGCTCTTCAAAATCTGAGTAACAATGTGATCATTAAAAATAGAATACAAACGTTCAGCTTTAAACCGAATACTGTTCTTAAATGCTTAAAAGCACTTCAGGAAATCTACAGAACATAAACAAGTATTAAAAACATAAAGCTGCAGCCAGAAGAACCTTTTTAAGTTGCATATTAACTGGTTGTGCTAGAAAAGCCAAGGTTATGCATTCGATTCCCAGTCCAGATGCATGAACTGATAAAAGTTTTACTCTGAATGCTTAGAATAAAGCATCTGCCAAATGCATAAATATATTATAAATAAAGAACAAAGATGCCTACACTGAAAAAATGATTTTCTTACTTAAATTCACTTAAATTATTTACTTAAGAAGCAAACTGACTTAAGATTAAGTGCTGTTTCCTGAACAATTTATCAAAAGTAAGCGAGTTTGTGCATAAAACAAGAAAAAATATCTGTCAGTGTGGTCAGAAAAATAAACCTACTTCAAATAAAAATCAATGTTATTTTTCTTATCAGATATTGTTCTTGTTTTAAGATTAAACTCACTTAATTTTGATATTCTTTCAGAAAACAAGACCTGATTGACTTAAGCCAGTTTCCATTTAAATGTATTTCGATTTAAGTATGTTTAGATATTTGTAATGGAAAACTAGACAAAAATACTAAATAAGAAAATATATATTTTTTAGAATATTTAAAATCTAAAACTATAAAAAAAAAGGTCACAAATTTTAACTTTAACTGAAATAAAATATAAAAAACTACAAATATAAAAATAAAAACTAATTCAAAATATTAATAAAAACTATAATATTATATAAATGATACTAAAATAACACTGGACCTGAGTATTAAAAATTCCTTTGGTAACACTTTACAATAAGGTTCATAAGTTGACATTAGTTAACTACTTTAATTAACATGAACTAAGCATGAACAATACTTTTACAGCATTTATTAATCTTAGTTAATGTTAATTTCAACATTTACTAAAGCATTATTAAAATCAAAGGTTGTGCTTGTTAACATTAGTTAATGCACTGCGAATTAACATGAACTAACAAATAAACGACTTTATTTTCATGAACTAACATTAACAAAGATTAATAAATACTGTAATAAATGTATTGTTCATGTTAGTTAATACATTAACTAACATTAACTAATGGAACCTTATTGTAAAGTGTTACCATTACTTTCATTGGTGTGACATTATTTATTCAGGTTGATTCTGTCACATTAAAACACATTTTTACTTGAATATTTTACTAAAATAAAACCAAATTCAACAACATGAAATGCATTTAAGGTTAATGTAACATCATCAGGATTATCAAACAGTCATACCATGAAGTGTAAGATTATCAGAGGCAAAATGGCTGAAGATGTAATCCAGAAAGAACTCTTGCTCAGGAAGTGATCTCATACAGTCTCCACGCAAAGCATGATAGAGGATATTTGCAAAAACAGCATCCAGCTCTAAGTGATGATCACCGCTCTCTTCCAGGATGTCTTTTAGTGAAAGACAGGTCTGAACATGTGGACAAACAAATGACAGATGTGTCTTAATGACCATGTTACTTATACATAGAATGATTAGCACTTTTAGTTTAACCCTACATTGCGGTTACTGACCTCATGTGTGACTGGCTGATAGTATTTTTCCATCTCATCAAACAGCTGCTCCAAACCCTCATATTCTGTGGCACTGATCTCATTATGACTGCTGGTGGTGTTGTCATGGCCTAAGATCATTTGGATGAAGTGATGGGTCTCCTCAACCCAGCGGCCCTCCTGTACGGCCCCGCAGGTCTCTAGCGGAGCGCTCAGGAACAGACAGCATCCAGGGGCCATCGTGAAGAAATCCTCCATCTGTAGCCCCTGTGAGCTGCTGTAATTACTCAACAACTGGTGCAGATGTTCAACAGACAGGCACTGTATACAGGAGAGAAAGAGAGCGATTTCCAGATTTCTGTGTATGAAATATGAAGGAGTCTAATATATCTTAAGTTAAGCAAAACTGGAACACATTTGCAGTTAAAGCTTGTGTGCTTTCAAAAATTTCAAAAATGTGAAACATACTTCTTGTGATGAAGAAGTCATGAGATGTTACATAAAATGGGTAGAGACATCAAAAATGTGAAACATACTTCTTGTGATGAAGAAGTCATGAGATGTTACATAAAATGTGCTTAGCTGGTAGAGACAAATCTTAATGATTCTTAAAAAGGTTTAATTTTCTTTAAAAAATAAATAAATAAATAAAAACAATTTCTTAACAAAAACTATTTTTATTTTCTGAGGTAAAATATGAGCTGGACATGTTCTTGGCACAATGCATGAGATATTCTCTTCATAACAGAACTATAATATAATGTCTAATGTCAATTTTTCATTTTTTATTGACAAAAACATGTAGGCACTACCTGGAGACTGTAAAGAAAATCACAAATCACATTAAAAGTCTGAAATTCAGGAAAAATAAATGTTGGAATAAGAAGTTTGGAAAAATCTTTTAGTATTTTTTTTTTTATGTATTATTTGTTTTGTTTTCAACATTTTTATTGTTATTAATATTTGGCAAACTTTTGTCCAGAATCAGTATAATGCAAACAACATGCCAACATTCAGGAGGCCATTTTTATTTCTACGTGACAAACAAAAAAAAAAAAAGGCACTGCCTGGAGACTGTAAAAAAAGAAAGAAAAATCACATTAAAAGTCTGAAATTCAGGAAAATTAAATGTTGGTATTAGAACTTTGGAAAAATCTTTTAGAATTTGTTTAATGTATTATTTTTAATTTTTGTTTTCAAAATTGTAATTAATAATATTTTGCGAACTTTTGTCCAATATCAGTATAATGCAAACAACAACATTCAGGAGGCCATTGTTTATTTCTATGTGACAACAAAATCAGTAGACCCTCGCTGCTGTATGTCATTAAAACAATTTTTTCTTCTTTTTTATTAACAGGTCTTAAATACATATATATATATATATATATATATATGTGTGTGTGTGTGTGTGTGTGTGTGTGTGTGTGTGTGTGTGACTCATTTAAAAAAAATTATTACAAATTAAACTTACACCTGTTTAACCATCATTGACCTGTAGCTATACGATTCTCTCAGGTGGACCTCGATTTACCCAAACCACGTTCAACAAATCCGTCTTACCTTTCCACACGACACACCGGAGCACTGCACGCGGTTCTGCAGCCGTTCAAACACCGAGAGAAGCGCATCCTCCGTGAGGAACTCTTCACCTGGAGACACTAAATCCACAATTCTCGCGTAAATGTCCTTTTTACCACCACGCGCGCCTGTAAACAGACTGAGGCAGGTCACACAGAGAAATAAAACTCCTCCAGTCTCCATGGTGTGTGTGTGTTTTGTCCTTATTCTTATTGCGGCGACAGACTGTCCTCACACACTCTCACACAGCAGCTTCAGAGCTCCTCACACAAGTGATCGTGTACCTGTTCAGGTAGAAGCTCCTGTTGTCCTCCACACTGAACGCTGATTGGTCAACAGAAACTCGTCCGAGGGCTTCGAGTTATTGAAACAATATTTAATGTTTCTTTGTCGCAGTTTGTTACCTACGTTTAACAGATCACCAGCAAAAGTAGGACAGAGGGATTTTAAGTTTTATAGCAAATATGTTTGTTTTAAATGCTTAAAAATACCTTTAGATCGACGTTCTTCTATTAAAATACAAGTTATATAAACATAAAAAGACTTTATCACTTGCTGGAATATTTTTAATATGTATGTATGTCGTCCTCATATTTAAAATGTACAATTATTGCATGTTTCATTTCAAAAGGATTTGTTCAACGTCTAATGTATATACCGCCCCCTGTAGGCTGTGGAAGTATCTGACAGTGAACTGAGATTACGAACAGAATGCAGAATTATATAATTCGAAGTAGAAATAAAATGGAATGAAAAGGCCATATTTTGATCTGGTTGGACGTTTATTTTGTGTGCTTTATAATATCCGTTCAAAATCATGTAGGGTATAATAAAACAGATCCAAATATGCTAGTGTCCCCACTCACCAACTAAATATTTCTATTATATTAATTATTAAATATGTTCGTATGTTTAAAGTAGAGAAACTAGTGTATTTACTTGAAATGTAATAATTTAAAGTTCATAAAGTAAATTACATAGAGAAAACAAATGTTTAGAAAAATGATATAAACATTACATATTATGGAGATGCCACAACATACTGCATCATGTTCTGCAATATGCCACAATCCACTGGCACATGAAAACCAAAAATTGTCTGATTTTCAAAAATGACCTCAGAACCATCATTAATTATGCTTTGTTAGCAATTAATAAAATTAATAAGCAATTAGTTTTTGTTTTATTAATATCAGTTTATTTATTTTTAATTTATGTATTTTTTACTTTTTATTCATTATTATCTATTATTATGTCTATCTACTATTTATCTATTATTTACAGAATAATACCACCAACATTGGAGATTTTGCCCCAGAACCTGTTGTCATCATTGTAGGGGCTGGTTTGGGCTCCTCACTATCAGCGTTTCTTGGGCGAGATGGATGCAAGGTCACCTTTGGCCTTTTCACCACGGTAAGGCCAAAGTAAGGTCAACATATACGCATATGTTGACCTTACTTTGGCCTTACCGTGGTGAAAAGGCATGTTTTTGCAAGTATTTTTAATAACTAACATACTTGATGTTTGTTCAAATAATGTCTTCAGCATCATTTATAATTGTGAAAATTAGCTGAGAATTTAACATTGATAGTTGTAAGCTGGCTCAGAGGAAGACAGGAATTGTGATGTCAAAAGTATCGTATGTTAACCAGTGATAAACTTGGGTGGCTTCAAAAGCATAACTTAAAGAATAAGCAAAAAAAAAACAAAAAAAAAACTAATGGAAAACTTAGCACTGATTTTTGTATTTTGAATTTAAATGTAGCACTATTTATTGCATTGGTTTGCCTCCACAGAACTCTCCTCAGTACAAACCCATCTAGTGTGTGCTGAGCTAGATCTGAGCTGCCATGGACTGATTCTGATCTACTGACATATGTGTTCTGGTGGACATACAGGGACGTCTGCCTAAACACCTGAGCCAATACATGACTGAGAAGATCCGTCCACAACTGCCAGGTCAGAAGATACCACTGACAAGAAGAACTTATTTTATAGAGTTCACCCAAAAAATAAAATTCTGTCATCATTTACTTACCCTCAAGTTGTTCCAAACCTGTATGACTTTCTTGAACAAAAAAGAGTATATTTTGAAGAATGTGGGTAACCAAACAGTTTCTGGTTCCCATTGACTTTTATTGTATTTTTATTTTTCTCCTACAGTATGGAAGTCAATGGGGACTAGGAACTGTTTGTGAAAGTGTCTTCTTTTCTGCTCAACAGAACTCATACAGGATTGGGATACAGGATCCCTTTATGTGTGCTTATATTAAAATGATCAACCAGATGTTTCATAAAACTAAGGTTTCAATCCATATACATGAGCTGATATAATGTCATCAGATTAATATGGATTATACAAATTGTATTTTTTTTAGCAAATTTACTTTGGTTTGTTGTGCCTGATAGATCACTTAAAGAAGCCGTTTTTGTTGGCTGTACAAAATAATCATCAGAAATTCATGCCGGCAAGTTTCCTGCCCTCATCACCTGTCAATAAACCACGTAACTGCTCAATATAGAAACAAGATGTTAGAGTTGCAGCAGTGGCAGTTTCTTGTATTATAGTACATAGCTTTTATTACAAAGATGCTTTATTATTGGTGTTAGCCATTTAAACAAGTGCTGTAATGTTTTATGTCATAGACTTAGATAAAGTGTTTCAACCAAATTATATTAAAATAGATCTAACTTGTCCTCTATGCCAGGATTTGGAGGAGTCTGCTTCAGAATATTCCGGATCTCAGTGCCAACACGGACTTGTTGCAGGTTAAAAGCCTAGGGTTTTATTCAAATGAACAGAATTAATACATATTTAAACAAATTTTAATTTCAAAAACGAAGATGTGCTCCAGTGCACTTCTATTGGAGTCAGTGATGAAATGTTTTGTAATCAGAATATGTGAAAACGTTATTATTTTACCCCTTCCATGGCCTAAAAAGAAATTCCACTGGGAGAGGAAGGCGTCTCGTTCATTTGTGGGAGATGTTCTCACAAAGGCGCTGCATGAATTGTTTGCTTCACAAGAGAGTAAGTATCTGCTTCTTGCTTTTGGAGTTAAAGGGATAGTTCACCTTCAGTTGCTGGTCCCCATTGACTTGCATAGTGTTTTTTTTCCCCCATACGATGGAAGTCACTGGGGACCAGCTACTGAAGGTGAACTATGACAAGGTCATATTTTCAACGTGTTGTATTAAAAGGTGATTGGGAAAACTTCCACTAGAGGGAACTCTTTACCACAAGCCAAATGTACATCTTCAGAGACCGGCCTCTTTTGTAATTGACCGCTGTACACTGAATAGAACCATTAAAGCCATAAACACTTGCTGATTATGTTAATATCGCCAGACAGTTAAAGACCATGTTCTTGCAGAATCAATATTAGATCTTTGGAGAGCCTGCATGTGCAATTTTCATTTGGGAGGGGAGTGTGCCTCTGGACCAGTTGGACTATTTTCTGTGTAGGTTCAGATTTCTTTACAATCAGACATGTAGTTCTAAATGTACATAACTATTGTGTGCATACTATTTCTAACATCTGTGTCAATCATCATCAGGCTGAACCCCTGCCCCATGACACTGAGTGGTCACTTCTTTAGCGTTGCATTGTACGCGGTGTACTTGAAAGTCAAGGCAGAGGTAAGACAGGACAAAGCAAACAGCAGATTATGGTTTTGTGGCTTTGTCATGGTAACAAATACAGATCAAATACAGAACTAAACATTTTGTGAAAACGGGTCTCTTCAACTATGACCTGTGTGCTGACAAAGGAGTTTGGCTCAATTATGCCAACATTCAGAGAGAACTTAATGTGAAAATGAATATACAATCAATCTTTGAGGGAAAAAAAACAAATTCAGTTCCAGTGGTGGCATGTTTAGCATACTGGTTTTGGCCTATGTAGGAAATCATTGTTTATCCGGTTTTCAAAGTTCTTCAAGATTAAAGGAATAGTCCATTTTTATGAAAATTGACTCACCCTCAACGATCCAAGACATAGATGAGTTTGTTTCTTCATCTGAACAGATTTGGAGAAATGTAGCATTACATCACTTGCTCACCAATGGATCCTCTGCAGTGAATGGGTGCCGTCAGAATGAGAGTCCAAACAGCTGATGAAACATCACAATAATCCACACCACTCCAGTCCATCAATTCACGTCTTGTGAAGTAAAAAGCTGCATGTTTGTAAGAAACAAATCCATCATGAACACATTTTAACTTTAAACCTTCACTTCCATAATCAAACTCTTCCTCCAATGAAAATGTTCATCCCCTGTTGTCCTCTCACGTCAAAAAATGGATTTGTTTCTTACAAACAACTTTATTTTTTGTGTGAATAATTCCTTTTAAAGCAGCACTATGTAACTTTTGGCGCTCTAGCGGTTAATAAACAGAACTGCACACATCCCGCGGAAGAACATTTCAACCGGAGCTACTTCTCTAAGTTTATGTCTATGGCGATTCACGCAGGTATGTGTTACTCCGCAGCGGTGACGACCCGACCAGGCTACAATAGTCCAAATATAAGTACTTATTATAAGTGTACCGTAGTGATTAGTAGTGATAAGACAAAAACGCGGTTTGGAAGATGAATTCATGATGTACTCGCTCATTATATACATTTTGCACATTTTGAACACAGAAAAAGTTACATAGTGCTGCTTTAATTAAGGTGTGGTAACATTAGTGGAATTTCAACGAAATTTCGTGGGGAAAAAAAAGTTACTTGTCCATAATCAATACAGCGATGCATGAAGCACTACTCACACAGAAGTCACTTTCAAACCAAGCAGCTTTCTATTGGTCAATGCGATGAGTTCGCATGGATTCCTAATAAAAATGGAAATGTTACCATATTTAAAGGCGAAATTTTGACAAAATTGTGCGGGCAAAAGTGTACCGCAGTAAAGATAGTTTGCGGTTTGATATTCAAATTTCTTTTGACTATAAATACGCAGCGCGCTGTCATAGACACGCAAATAATACCGAATATCATTCTCCATGATTTGTGAATTCAGGTGATGACCATAACTGCACTGTGAACGTTTTCACAAATCTAAATAACGATGGAAAGGAATCAGGGAAGGGGTTAACTGACCAACATTGTCCTGTGAAACTTTTGCAAATCAGAATATTGAAGCCAATTACTCAAGGAAAGGTACAACAACCAAAACTTTATTGTCAAACAAAGTGTACAATTGTGTGTATGTGCTCATTTACCTAATGAATTGGAAACCGTTATTCACAGGAACAGCACGGAATGACATTATTATAGGCTACAAAAAACGGGGGGCAGAGCAAAGATAAACACTACCACGCGATAAAATGCGATTGTGAAAGTTTTCACAAATCGAGCTCGACTTAAAACAATGTTTTTGTATTCCAGCAGTCTGCGTGTTTATTGGTAATAGACGTTAAACATGAAGAACTCCTTTCTTTCACATTCCTTACTAGCAGACTTACCAAGGGGTTAACGGACAAGAGCTTTGATGTGAAAAAATTCACAGATCAAGCTGGTGAAGATGACACCGGTTTCATTCCTCTAAGTGTCCAACTTTTGGAGCTATAGGCATTATAGAATTAAGAGTCGCTACGAAAAAAAAAAAAGATTTCGGCCCGAAGTACAGCGTCACCTGAATTCACAAATCATGGAGAATGATATTCGGTATTATTTGCGTGTCTATGACAGCGCGCTGCGTATTTATAGTCAAAAGAAATTTGAATATCAAACCGCAAACTATCTTTACTGCGGTCAAAAACCGTTTATTGTTAATATTGCAGCGATGCACAAAGCACCACTCACACAGAGGTCACCTTCAAGCCAAGCAGCTTTCTCTTGGTCAATGTGATGAATTCAAGAGAGCATTTGGAGCCTGATGTGAAATCTACATATGCAAAATTCTCAATTGCATGGATTCCTACTGAAACTGGATTTTGCATGCAAAATTTGGCTGAGCATCAACAAATGTGACTGCGCCTTTACTTTCTATGTCTCTCTCCTTCATGCATACACACACAAAACCACCAGAACACCATTATTACATAGATTTTATTGTGATTAATACATTGATACATAATCTGTCAGGGATCTTCAAGAGGATTAATATTTCATTGTGCTTCCACACGGGCATCAAACACTGGAAGACCAGGAATGTGCAGTCTGAGTCCTTCGTCTCCACGATCCCACAGCAGCATGCAGAGAGCATCAGACCTTCACAGCAAGACACCTGCTCTGATAACAGCTGCGCGCAGTCGGGTCAAATGTTTGGGCATGTTTTCAGCTGGCCACAATGGGAAACTGCTATCTCTTGGCTTTAAACTTCAAGTCAGAATACTGCTAAAAGAGCCAATTCCCCATCAATTTTCACAGTTTTTCTAACAACTTGTGTGTCGACGAGCCTCTTGTGAGGCTCTTTGTAAATATTGCTGTAACAGGCGTTCTCATGATCGCTGACAGCAGTCATCCTTAAGCCCTGGAGACTGGCTCTGGCTGCACTAGTCATTTAAATGCCCAGGTCACCTTATATACGGTTCAGAGGTTACCGTTGACGAGAAGAGCCAGTCTCAAGAGACCGGTTACCTGACGAAAACTCCACATTCACATAAGATTAGCGTTAATGTTGTGTGCATATAGAAATGCATTTATTGGAACAAATTTACAAGGAAAATGTACAATTGAGATTATACTTCAAGGACAGAAGTGCAAACCATTTTACTGTCACACGTAACAGCAATATGGGAAGTAGTTATGTACACAGTACACTAACAAAGGTATAAATATATAATTGCTATATATATTTATATATGTATATATACTCCTTCAGATGGCTTCCTAAAAGACAAACACTTTTCTCCTGGCATAACTACAGCACTCCCAGACAGAACGAAGGACTTGCAGGAAAACATATTGATATAAAAAGGGCACCACACGTGAATTTGCATGTTACTCCACCTTTTTACAGCAACACGGTACTGAATATTACATTAAGTAATGGCATTTGATTACATAGAGCCCGTGTGAGCACACAGACACAGATAAATAACGGGGGTTTTGAAGTTAGATATTTAAAGTGCTTGAAATAGACGCAATGCTACAGGTGATGAAGGTATTAGGACTGAAAACCCAGAGTTTAATGACTCCTTGGAAGGTCTGGAGCTACATTTCTCTTGGAAAGTTCTACAACATTATGGAAAAGCCATTAGCGCCCTTCCTTATTCTCAAAACTAGAGGACCTCAGGCTGCAAATGGGTAAAGAAACTTTCACTGGGACACCAGCGAAGAACACCCACCCATGCTGACCATTTCCAGAAATGAAGGACAGTGTACGCTGTATATCTGCTCTGCCTCTATCAGGGCTTCTTAGGAGCCAAGTGGAGGGTGTTCAATCAGTTATGGGGGCCTAGTGATGTGGCCTCATATACCCGCCTTACTGTGTACCGAGTCCGTGAGTTGGGGATTTGGGGTGTTATTCAAAGGCCCATATTTCAATGTCCTGCACATAGAAGTCCTCCGTTTTCGAGAGCATTGGATTTCCAAAGGTCTTACATGAGTGAGTTCTGCCATGATAGAGGTCACCATCCAACCACAGCCCAAATTCACCCCTAAAAGTAGAAAATAAAAATTTATTTATACACTATATGTCACTGAAAAATGAAATATGCCAACTTATTATCTTACATACCCTCCGCCGCCAAAAGCTAAGGAGTCCATATCTCCTTTGATGAAGAACATATTGTCACCACTCCATTTGAAGACCTAGAAAGGTTCAAGTAATGTTAAAAGTCACATATATATATATATATATTTTTTTTTTTTTGTCAAGTTCAGTAGCAGTAATCTGGATTACATAATCAGGTTCCAG
>NW_015554119.1:516645-535848 GCF_001515605.1 Sinocyclocheilus anshuiensis | reverse complement strand
TTTTTTTTTTTTTTTTTTTTTTTTTGTATTAAATATAAAATATAATATACAAAATACATATTATATTTTAATTAAATATAAAATACAATATACAAAATACATATTATATTTAAAATATATAATTTTTATATTTAATTATATATTTAAATTGTATATAAAAAAAAATTTATTCATACTGTCTACTATTAGAACCTCTAATATACATTAGTAAAACTTTCAGGTACTACTCCATCTAAGACCTATATGTGTACTTAATCAATTCAGATATTCCCCACCTCAAATTCTGGACAGAAGGTGAAAACGAACGTCTCTCCGGTACCATAGAAGCCGTCACTGACTTTAAATGGCTCTGAAGCGAGGGCTCCAAACAGCTGCAGAAAATAAGCCAAAGATTGTTTGAATATTTGATGAATTTCGTGCTGTTAAACTGCTTTAGAAGTCTAAGCAATTTTCACAATCGACATATACAAATTTAGAAAACAATCTATGTAAAACCACACACTTCAGCTAAAGCCCAGAAGCTCAAGCTCATACCTGTCCATCACTGTCCTTGATCACCATAAGTACCGGGGAGTCCTGGCCCTGCATGGCGCGGAACAGGCTCTTGATGCTCATACCGTGTTTGGATGTGCTGAATGCCAGAGACCAGGGATAGCCGATCGTCCTGGGGGGGAGGTGTCTGGCCAGCTGAGGATTGGGGTTACAGGCCAGAAGTGAGTAAGGAAAGGCCCCAAAAGATCAGGACAGTACAGAAAGGGCACTTGGAAGTAACTTCAAGCAAATGTATAATAAAAACAAGGACTTCTGGGAGCCAATTATACAATTGAAATAGCACAGGTAGATAATGAAAATGCCACGAGAGTCCCATGAGAGCTAGCCAAAAGATGAGGTGCATCGGAGTTAAATATGATAAGGTCAACATATAGATATGGACCCAAAATAAACTATAACTTGCCTTCTCGATCTGATCAGGTTGCAGCAGGACACTAGGCTCGTTCAGACTGGGCCTGAATGATTCGGGTTCTGGGTCACTCTTCACCATGTGTTTGGAGTTTACCTCTTCCTTGGTTGTGATCTGATTAAAAATAGAAAGAAAAAGAGCTGATAAACATGATTTCACTATCTGATTCTCCCTAAATTTCACAAACATTCTCTTACATTGAGAGCACAAATATCTGGATGAGTTGTGCCTGTTTATTTATGGTTAGATTTCTTAGAAAACTTTAAAATATGACACTTCTGCTTGACCTAAAATGTTACGGCCATAGGGGTGGCCATTCGTCTGTCTGTCGTTTGTTCTATCTATCATTCTTTCCATCAATTCTTCATTCGCTCACTCTATCTTTCATTTGTTTGTTCATTCATTCAGCTTATTTGAAATATCACTACATGAATGTCGACTTTTCGTTCAGTCATTTGTTCATTCAATCTATTGTTTGTTCCATCTATCCTTCATTCATTCACTCTTTCGTTAGTTTGTTTGTTCTATCATTCGTTCATTTGTTGTTTTATCGTTTGTTCATTATTTCATTGATTATTTCATGTTTGTTCTATCTTTTGTTTGAGCTATCATTCATTCTATCCAACAATCGTTTGTTCATTCGTTCGACCTATTCATTCTACCTATCATTTGTTTGTTTTATCTATCAATTGTTTGTTTGTTCTTTCTATCTATTGTTCGTTAGTGTGTTCTATCTCCTGGTCGTTCATTTGTTCTTTCTATCTTTTGTTCATTCTATCTATCATGCATATATTAATTCATTTTACCTGTCGTTCTATCTATCTATCTATCTATCTATCTATCTATCTATCATTTGTTTGTTCTTTCTATCATTCGTCCGATCTCTCTATCATTTGTTCATCCTATTGTTTGTTCTATCTATCTATCGTTTGTTTTATCCATCTCATTTATTCGTTATATCTATATCTGTAATGGTATTTATCACAATATAGTTAGTTTAATTTCAAAAAGTTATATTTTCAAGATAATTTTTTATTATTTTCATTTATACAACAGTCGAATAAAGTTAATATTGAGTAACTTACGATACAAACAATATCTATCTATCTATCTATCTATCTATCTATCTATCTATCAGCCCTCTCATGCATTATCCAATCAAATGACTTTTTTTTCGGACTGAACTCCAGGTAACTGGCATCAGACATATCAGATAACATAATCGGAGCCTTCTTAAATATATGCCATGTATACAGTACTCTCAAAGTAAGAGAACATCTGCAAAATTCTGAAATAGTCTCATGTCCCTCCACAGAGGGCATCAAAAACAGTAGTGCTCAATACAGGAGAAAGTCACACTACAGGACATGAGGAGTGAAGCTTACGGAGACACACATTTATCAGCCAGACAACTCAGGCTTTAAATCTGGTAATGTGTGCTTCTACATCAGTACAACCCAACTGATGTAGACAGAGAAAGATGGATGGATGGAGGCCAGAGAGGTTTGGCTGGCAGGATAATGTACCAAGGGGTCTTATTTCAGGAAGGCTTATCTCTCAGGTTAAGGAATGAAAAGTATAACCGAAGTTAAGCACAGGAATAAAGGTTAGCAGGAAAACAGGGTAGTTCGCCAACGGCAATGCAAACCAAGGCAAATATCCAAGGATCACATGCCAAGAATTCAACATCCACAAACATCAGATTTGGAGCTGATTTGTTTTTTGTTTGTTTGTTTTTTTGTATATTTACAACAATGTTCAGTAAAGGCTAACAATCTTGGATGTTTGCACTGTTTTCATGTTTGCAGGGAATAGGGTTAAGTGAGACCTCATCAACACACTTTCAGGAATGTTTTTTCCTTTAAAGTCAACATGAAATGACATTCACAAACCATTTCTCTTCCGCAATATAAAGCATTTCAGACTAAAACATGATATTCAACAAGAAAAAATAATGCATAAAAATTTGAGACAAGTATTAAATAAGTGCAATAACAATTAGACTGCAGTATACTTACAATACTTAGCATCTAACAATGCCTACATAGTTAACATTAACCCTCACTGCCTTGTTAACATCAGGCAAAATAGGAGCAAATTCTTATTTTTATAATATAAATATATATATAACCATAAATAACATAATAAAAACAGCAAGCAATAAAAACTAAATGACTAAAAATATATAAAATAATTATTACAGTATACTTATTTCTAATATAAATTATAGTTATTACAAAATTACATTAATTAAAAAAAATTAATTGGAATAACTTGCAGGTGTCAATGTGGAATGACTTATTAATACAACAGCAGTGCAAGCAATAAAAACGAAACAACTAAAATGTATAATTACTATAATATAATGTATAGCAAATTACAAAATATTACAATTTGATTAGAATGTTAAAAACAAAACAAATAGTTGGAATAACATGCAGTGAAGAATCATGCACAGTAAGATAAGGTACGTGTATTAATAAAGCAAACCGGGTTAGTAGTAATGTCATGTTGACTTTAAGAGTGTGATGATTGCTGTCTGAAAAGTAAGTCAGAACAAGCACTGCAGTCAAATGCAACAACTTTTAGATACTTGATCAAACCCTTCTGGAATGGTCTCTAGGGGACAGCATGAGACTAATTACTATGATAATTGCTTCATTTATTGCTTCCTCTTATTCAAGCCATCTAAAACCCATCCTGTCATCCAGATGGAAATGCCAGTTGACAGATATCCAATTTCAGTATTATTGCAGAAATTCTATCAGCCTTTTAAGTGTCATTTCATATACAAATGGCTGTATGTCAACTCAGGGCCAGTTTTATTATTCCACACTCCACATAAAGACCAGTGCAATCTGCTGATCAAGAGGAACAAATTATGTAAAACAGCCTGTAATTCATTCAGATTCAGATCAAACAGTAGATAGTATTTTTTTCATTCAACTTGCTGATTAATATGTTGACACTGATTCTTTCATACAGTATCCTAATTGTTGAGTTTAATGAAGTTTATGCTCCTTGATCAACAGACATGCTGTGGCCTTTGTGATGGTTTCCGTGTGGAGTTGAGCATGTGGCACCTGAAGACGTTTGTAGAGCGAGCGCAGGTCCTCACTGTTTAGCGCATCTATCCGCCGGTAGTACTCAGTCACAGAAACGACCTAATGCACAGACAGAATAGTGGGGTTGCATGAGAAACTGCCTGGAATACAAAAATTAGTATGTGAGGGGAGAGAAGTTATCTGGTATGCTCCTCTGCAGCTTAAACTGATCAACTTGGAGATGGAGGAAGGGACATGTTAGTAAGTTCAAGCCATTTATTTATTTATTTATTTTTGCACAACGTAAATGACAAGACCAAAATAAAAACTGCAATAAATAAAAACTAACTGACTGGGAAAAGCACTTTAAATACCACTTGACCCATGTGTTTCCACAGACAGCTGCATCAGAACTGCAGTCAGACTCAGGCCAGGTCTCATGTGCCATGAATCAGCTTAATCTCAAGATCAAACAGCACTGTCTCAAAGACAGATCACACGTCATCTGCAACAACCTCCACAGACCAGCATGTCATGTCTCCAAACAACATAAAACAGCATTTTCAATGCTGAAGCACTGAACAGTTGTGGCTATGGGTCAGTTGTCTGCCTACCCAATATCTAAATCAGGGAATAATGAAAAAAAAATGTTTTATGTTTTTGAAAGTCTCCATCTATTTGATCAAAAAACAGTAAGTCAAGAGTCACGTCAGGAACAGTAATTTGAGATTGTAATCAAATTTCACAATTACCGTTTTTACTGTATTTTAAATCAAACACATTCATAAATATAAACTATAAAAATTCCATAAATTATAATTTGTTATATTAAGCAGACGTAAATAATAATAATAATAAGTTGAGTTTTGTATAAATCAAAAAATTAAGTTGAAACCGGTTAATTTGATGAGTGGTAAACGTATTTTGCCATTACTTATATATAATATTTTGTAATAATTTACTATAATATATTACTGTATTACAGAAAACAAATACAGATATACACACATTTTTTCTGTAACTGAATATTTTAATAAAATAGTCTGGTAATGTGGTAATGAAAAACACATTGCCCAGAACTCTTTGCTCCTCTTACTTAAGTTAATTTGTCCAACCTCACATATCCAAAAGCCCATCACTAGTAATGCATTTACTAGTGATGGGCTTTTTATCCCATGGGATTTATCTCCTAAAAGCAGAAAGCATGCTTTATACTGCATACAATGTTAATGCTATAAGTATCGCTTTTTATTTCTCCTCTTTCCTAAAAAATACTTTCTTCTTTGCGAGACAAACATTTTCTCCACAAAACTCAGTTCGCGCGCATGCAAAACGCACTTTTGCGCGCTCAAAATATCATCTTTCGCGCGCAGAATTGTGGCAGAATTGTAATCCCATACACTTCCAGCTTTCACCATAAAAACAACCAAGCACAGTTTTTCTTCTAAGAGCTTTTATGATGAAGGCGGCATTTCGATTTATAATAGCGACTGGAGCGGTGCTGCACAAAGACGAAAGAAGAAATTCCAATTTGCGTTGCGTCTCGCCATTTACAGCGTCTCGCGCCATAAGAGCGGCGCGTTTGCGGCATGTTAAGTTTAAAATAGACTTGCTTTTAAAACGGCTAGGCGTAGTGGGAACCATGCCTTCGGTTTCATTTCGTTGCAATCCGTTCAGCTGTTTAACAGAAACAACGCAAAACTTTTAAAGGGGCAACATTCGAATTCGCAATTTTCCATGTGGAAAAACTACTGACAACGCTGTCCGTTGCGTTTGATACATTTACCGTAAAACCAGAGCTGCGTTAACCACATGTTATGCACGTAAGGAAATACTATACTTACTACACAGTATGCAACTGCGTTCTTTACAGAAGTATGCTAGGCTACTGCAAAAACAAGTGGCTGCAGAATTTACTGTCATCATGTCTAAATGACATCAATTTCCAAGCCTAGAAAGCAACAGCTGCTTGCAATGCTCGCACTATTCAGTGTGCATGTCAAGTGCACTCCAGCACAAGTCACTCAGCCACACACAAACATTACAGCCACAGGGCAGGTTTTTCTTTACCAGGCCAAAGCTGTATTTAGGCGTCAGCTGACATCCCTCCTTAATTCTTCTGGAGAAAAACATTACTTCTGCAGAAAGCCAAAAGACATGCAGGTGTATATCCACTATTAAGTATCCACATGGACCCACGGAGGTACAGACACTCTTAGAAGTGAACTAGAGGCTTTGCGCTGTTTATATCCTAGAGGGACCAATGGGATGGCAGGGCAACTGAAAAGCATGAACTCATGTGGCCTTCCCTCTGGCCAGCCCAGCTAAGAGGCTGCACAGGGCTTGAGTCATATTTTATAAAAAGTCAAATAGCTATCTGGAAGACATTATAAACAAACATGCACATTTATATAGCCTAGAAGAGATCCTCTTGAGAGCCAACAAAATACAATAAAATGAAAAAAAAAAAAAATCTATTAAAATAAAACAAAAAAAAAAGTTAAAATAACAGAAATGTTAAAAAGATGCAAGAAAGCAAGCAAGAAAATAAATAAATAAATATATTATAGGGTTTAAAATTTTTTAATTAAATATTTAAATCCCTGCCACATAAGAAAAGATTAAAGATTTTAAAGATAATAAAAATATATTAATATATTACCTTAACAGTATTTCATTGTTATATAACATTGGTATTGTCATTATGATATGGTGTTTTCTACCAGAACCTAAATGTACAATTGTACAAATAGACAAAAATTTATTTCTGGATCCCAAGAAGATATTAATAATTCTAAATTATTGGGCAATTAACTATCATGTTTTTTATCTTCTTCATCGAGTGTTTACAGTAATTATCCTTGACTATAAAACAATAAAAAGCATAATTTACATTTATCAGTCTTGCTCACTGGAGTCTTTAAGTGGTTTAAGAGGGATGATGAAATGATTGTGTCCATTTGCAGATGTACACTCAATTCAGTAACAGCCAAGTCAAACACACATTACAATGAAAGGACATTACATACCAATTCATCACGTCCTTTGAAGGGAAAAGATGTCATTATGAAAATAAGACACTGTAACAAGACATTCCATGGACATTGACAATGACTGGCAAGAGGAACAATACTTAAATGTTAGTATGTGCATAAACATGGTTGAAGCTGCTGAAGAGCTGAAAGAAACACAGAAACACACACACACACACACACACATACACACACAAGCTCCAGTGCTGCTGTGAATAACAAGCTCATGGGTTCAGGAGAGAACATAAACATCATGCAAGCATATTCATGATCACATGTCTATGACAACACAATCACAACGAAGACATCAGCATAATTATCAAAGCAAACAATACATGCATTTCAATTAAAAACATGCATGAATTAACATAAGTATTACTATTTATGACAATCAAATAAATCACGTTATAAATGATTAATATAATTGATTCAAATTTATTAATTGATTTAATTAAAATAATCAATTATATATCAAATTGCATTAATGCATTATATATACTGTAGGCTTTGCGTTTTTAGTTTTTAGTCTTTAGTATTTTGGCTACCAGGTTAAGGCTTGTTATCTTACAGCAGTTCATACCTCCCAGTCTTTGAATGTGATATCAGGTACTGGTTTGTCATGCTCCCCGCTTTCAGCGCCCTGGTTCTTTTTAACCACTACAAACCCAGGCTCCCGCGTTAGTCCGCACAACCCTTCTCCATACACATCAGGGGTCCACTGGACAAAGAACGCATATAGGTGGTCTGACCTACAGGAAACAAACATACAAAAATGGCCAAGATTCACTCTTAAGAAATAACTGGACCTCCTCAAGTCATAGGCATCCTGCTTCTTTCTAATGAGATAGTTGTCCAGTAAATAGTTTGTTTGTTTATTTATAAATTTATTTTACAGTTCTAAAAATGTTTTTATATAAAATGTATATATAATAAATTTTCCCTTATTCAATTTAATGAAAAATGCTATGCTCTGTCCTTCAGAAATTAATGCACTAATATATCTATCTGGTCTTATTCTGCACAATTAATAAATCGTTATTAATCACAATTAATAAAAAGGGTTCCCATACTTATGATCAATGAATTCTCTTAAATTTTCCAGTAATTGGTGATTACTAGAATTACTAGATAAGGATTTTTAGATTTATTTATTGAAAGCAAAAAAAAAAAAGTATAGCCCTCACAAAGAATTTGTGATATTTTGGAACGAAGCATAACCCCAAAACATCATAATTCACTAGAGACATTTCCATGATTTGTAAAAATATGTCATAAATTTCCATAATCTTTTCAGGTTTGGAAATACAGTACTAATTTAAAGGGGTCTGTAGTCTGTAATGTTGCTGTTTGAACATAAAAAAGATCTGCAAAGTTACAAAGCTCAAAGTCCAATTCAAAAGGAGATATTTTATTTAACAGAAATCACTTTTCAAAAACTACAACGAAAGACTCGTTTGGACTACAACACATATTTTCCGGGATTTGTGATATCACAAAGATCGACGAATGGGACGAGACCTGGTTGAGCTGCACTAGAGAAGGCAACGAGTGTTATCACTATGTCGGAGACATGCTAGCTTTCCCAAGGCAGACGAACTTAGAGTGGTTACAATCATCCGAGTTTAAATCGTCCTCAAATTTATTTGATTTTGACGCAATATTTACACTGAAGCTCGCAGGCGGCTATGGTAAGGGGCATGACATTTCCCGGCCAGCCGCCGAGTGCTGCCATTCACAACACACACTGGCCCTGCTAACCAATCACAACACACACTGGCCCAGCTAACCAATCACAGCACATTTCGTATTTCAGAAGGTGGGCCTTCATTTGATACAGGAACTATTCGAGCTGTTCATGCCAGACTGGGGAGAGAGGTGTTGTAATAATGTAAAATAAGTGAAAAATAATGTGTTTTTCAAACAACCTAGTATGAGAGCCTATTCTAGTACACCTCCAAAACAAAATCAAGACTTTGTAAAAGAGCATAATAGGACCCCTTTAAATTTAATAATTTTAATTACATTATCATTTTAGTTTAATTTGAATTGAATTTTTTTTTAATACAATTTTCAAATTTCCTGATGTTTCCAGGTTTTCCATTAACTCCACCTGAAATTTTCAAACAAATATTTTTTTTTCCGTATGTAACTAAGTTTGCAAAGTTGGGGGAAAATATTATCATTTTAATAACAGCCATCTCATTCAATCCATTTAAATCCTGTTATTTCTTCTAAATATTCTGTTGCATTAAAGACTGTGATAATATTAGATGTTAATATGCAAATATTATTTTTAAGGTTTTGTTTAAAATTCCAAAAAGCATTTAGAAAAGTAATGGAAATTTCTATAGTATCTCTATGTAAATTTCTAGTTTTGCTTTTGATTTAATTTGTCTGAAAATACACTGGAAAAAAAAACTAGAAATAAACTTTCATTCAGAAATTGGTAGTAAACTTCACAAATAATTATAAAGAAACAGCAAGTAACACATTGAATAAAACACAAAATTTTGAAGCAGAAAAACTGAAATGTTATTTTCTTGCAGAACATACTCCAGTAATATTTGTTGTATTTATTTTACCTTGTATAAGAACCCAGTGTATGGCATTCATTATAACACAAATGTTTTGTATAAAAAATTAAATACATAAAATAGGGTCCAGTTTTATACTGACATCTAAATCAACCACAATGCATGTCCGTAGTCTGATATACCACTTTCCAAGATTGCTCTGTTCAATATATAATGGTCTATGTCAACAGCAACTTATAGGTGATTACAGCATGCTGACAGTGTCCTGTAGTCTTGCTGGCAAATGGCACTGATGTTGAGAGATCATTACAAAGAAACGCAACCATAAACACACATACAGACAGGCACAAGCTAGGACGCACATATATACGCACGATGACCTGGTCATGGAGAGATTTGGATGCGATCCAGGCGACTCCTGGGGATATGAGGCACAGCTTACAGGCTATGAGAAGTATGCACGTAGGCGAGCACCAACTAACATGGTTGATGTTCCTTTGCGTTTCAGAAATGACAAAATGGACCATTGTCATAGCTCAAAATGATCATGCGACTGGCCACCGAACTGAGTCAGACAACAGTAGAGCAGTTATCTGTGCTGCCCTTCCCATAACCACATCTTTGATACATAATGAGACATCTTTTTCGTGGATGCCACTCGGTTTGTGTGAGTTTAATAGCTCAAGATGGAGGTCATAAACCATTTGTGGACTATTGATCTCTCAAATACACACTTAAATCACAAAAATCAGGAATACAAAACAAGTTACTGTACGTAAACATCATAACTCTGAGTGGAAATGTCAGCAGACTAAACAGAAGTCAAAGGGTGAAATTATGCTTTTTCACACTGTCTTTAGAGAGAAAGCAAGGTTTATGCAGTACAAAGCGATTTTTCAGTCAGACATCCTATTCGATTTTAAGATATCTGTCATGTTCATAAATATGGAATCACATTACAGACAGTCATTTGTTAGAAATAATGTAGTTTTAGCTCATTACGTTGATTTATTGCTCCAGGAAAAGTTGAAAAAAACCAACAACAACATTGATCCATGCATAATTCAGTTTGGAGATGATCTCTTAATCTGTCTGACTGTGGTTCAATAGCTGTATTATACAGAAGTAACAGATTCTGTGATGGATTACATAAGGCTTTGCTTTTGAACATTTAGATTAGTAGGTCAGGTAATTAGTCGCAGTCATTTCTAGTGGCACCAGATTGATCTTGTTCCAGACTAAGGATTGACAGGATAACCTAGCAGATTCATGCACTGTAGGTAAATGCTTAGACAAACATTATGAGCCCAAAATAACCCTCAGTAGATACCTACTGTACTCTTAAAAGAGTCATATAATCAGAAATCAAATTATCCTTATATTTTTGATATAGAGTTGTGCAGTGGAAACACTTTAACAACCTAAAGCTCCCTGCCAGGGCCACCAAGAACATTTATTGAAACCCCAGCTGCAAAAATTGCTCGCTCATGGTTGACGTCACATGTATACACTATACAGCCAATCATAAAAGAGGTCGGTTACATGGGGGTCTTACAAATAAAGCACCAAAAAATAAAAACTATTTCATTATTAGGATCAGAGAGAAGGTGAAAAAATATGAATGCAAAACTAAATACAAAAATAAAAAAATAAATATAAAACTTAATAATAAAAATAAACATTTATTCATACTTTTTTTTTTTTTTACACTTTTTATTTTAGTATTTTATAATAAAAAAATACACATGTTTCAAAGTTTAGGGTAGGTAAGTTTTTTATTTTAATGTTTTTGAAAGTCTCTTATGCTTATCAACACTGCATTATTTGATCAAAAAATCTTTAAAAGTTAGCAATATTGTGAAATATTATTACAATTTAAAATAACATCTTTTTATTTGAATAAATGTTCAAATGTAATTTATTTCTGTAATGCAAAGCTGAATTTTCAGCATCATTACTCCAGTCTTCAGTCACATGATCCTTCAGAAATCATTCACATATGCTGATTTGCTGCTCAAGAAGCATTTATTATTATTATTGTTGAAAACAGTTGTGTTGCTTAAAATATGTGTGGAAGCAGTGATACGTTTTTTTTTTTCAGGATTCTTTGATGAATAGAAAGTGAAAATGAAGAGCATTTATTTAAAATGACTTTAAAAGTCTTTACTGTAACTTTTGATCAATATAATGCATCCTTGCTGATTAAAAGTATCAATTTCTTTAAAAAAAAAAATCATACTGAAACCAAACTTTCCAAGAGTAGTGTAAAAAATACATAAATTATTATATATTTAAAATAAATTTAATTATAGATGGGCATTATTAGCAGAGAAAATACTTTTGTAATTTTTAAACATTTCAGATCAAACAATGTTCAATACGGTCAAGTTAAAACGACTAAAAACAGCATCATTTTATGTATCATGATACATCATTTATGTCCATAAAACAAACATACAGGACACATTGTGCCAAATGTATTTGTACAAATCCTTAACCTTGCATATAATAAATAATATTGTCAAGCATCAAAGAAAGTAAAAATGAGCAGTACAGGAAGCAGACATTTAAAGTGGAGTTCAGCCAAACTAGGAATAGCACTGACCTCTCAGAAGGAACAGCGAACCAGTACTCGTGCTTCCTGTCTCTTTGGGCGTACTGCTGCATGGAGGCACTGGCGTGGGAAAGAAAGGTTTTCCGCATGGCCCTGCCAACCCGCAGGCACAGGAACTTGTGCAACTTGGACTTCTGGTTGCCTTTGGGCCCTGGCACAACTGGGACAGGAAACAAACAGTGCAAAGTCTGCACCTGTTATCTCAGCATGTAAAATTAAAACATGAATCTTGCATCCTATTTTTACTAATCTGTATTTTAGCATATTTATGCATGCTGGATGCAACACATGCTTAATAAGCTGTCATGCTGAGTGAGCTGGTGTTGTTAGTGTGCTGCAGAGAAATAAATAAATGGAGCAAATTACATCTGTGGAACTACAGCCAATCCAGCATGACTAAATGAAAATGTGTCTTTCAGTTTATTTTTAGGGCCACATCCTTATTAGATTGCAGCAGTGATACAACAGGATCATATGTAGGCTGACACCTCAATATATTTGTACATTCTGTTATGTCATCAAGGATTGGATATCTTTTATATAAGCAATACCCTTGGGAAAGAGAGCTACAATGAGAAATAAGCTTAAAGTCAACATGTAACATATTTGCAACCCATTTTACTTGCATTTTTTATTTTCAGTTCGGAGTGAAACAGGATATTTCCAAGAAAAGATGGACGGATGGGACTTTAGAAGGATGGGACTTTATTTTATTATTTCGGCACCCACTTTTGAGAAGTTTTTTCATCGTCAGTAGCATCTTGATTTATCCACATGGTGATGCTACTTATTTATTTAAATTGTAATAATACTTCACAATATTACTGCTTTTACTGTATTTTTCATCACATAAATGCAGCCTTGATGAGCATAAGAGAAATTTTCAACAAAAAAAAAAAAAAAAAAACTTACAGACCCTGACCTTTTTTTATCAGTATTGTATATTAAATGCCATTTTTTAACATTTAAAAAAAACAAACAAAAAATCAAAATTAACTTCTTTTTTTTTTTACTATATTTTTATTAACTGACTTTTATTTTTTTATATATAAAAATATATATGCATCCATAAAAATTTGGACATGCATGTTTTGATGAGAGAAATAACTTTTTGGGGAGGATAATGTGAACTGATGAATCAGGTGAAATTTCATGTTGATGTTAACAAGTGTGCTAACAGTAGGTTACCTTCCTCTGTACTCTGTTCCTCATCTGCTCCAACCTCTTTAGCTGGTGTGAATTCATTGGTCACCCCTGGTTCTCCTTCCTTCATATCATTGGTTGTTTGCATAGTCTGAGCTTCCATGCTCTTTTGTATCTCATGGGCTTTTGCAAAATCCTCAACAGCCACAGTGTCCGAACAAAGCGACTCAGATGTGGTGCGTGATTTGGCCTCATCCGCAGGCTGGTCCCTTTTTATGTTCTCCAGAACATTCTCAGACACCACCTCATTGGATAAATCTGTAGTATTCAGACTCTGCTCGATGCCACTATCCCTCCATCCTCTTCCCTTAGTTTCTGCATCTTGTACAGCTTCTTTTACATCCTTTGTGTCGACCATTGAAGGTTCTTCAGTGGCTGTGGTTGATGGTTGATGGTTGATGGTCTGCACTGATTCCGAAGAGGCACCAGAGGACTTTATCTGCTGCAGCTCGTCGGAAGATGTTGCGAGGGCATCATCACGGACCGGAGAGAGTTCTGACTCTGTAAAAACATCTTCGGACAGAGAAGCTTCTGTGCTGCGAGGGGCCGTACTGGCACTGTCGTTGCCCGTCTCACAGATTCTGTGTGCTGCATCGGCTGCGTTGAGACGTGGCGCCCTCTTGAGATGGCTCACCTCAGTTACAGAAGGCTCTAGCTCCAGATCTCTGGGTTGACAAAAAAACATTTAAAAAGTCATGCATTTCTATGTTAAGACGTTCGACCCAAAACAGTTTCTAGCTCACATTGACTTCCATAGTATTTAATTTTCATACTGTGGAAGTCAATGGGGACCATCAACAGTTTGGTTACCAACATTCTACAAAATATTCTATTCTTTTTGAACAACTAGGGTTTCGTTGTTTTTAGAACAACTTTAGGGTGAGCAAATGACAACATTTTGGTTGAACTATCCCTTTAAGTACTTCAGGCTGTCATGCAACTTACGGTGGCACAAGCTCTCGGACCCTGATGTCGGTGATTTCCCTGCACATGGCTGCAGAATGCACCTCCTCCAGCGGGCACATGATCCCGTACTCCTCACATCCTCGCTCCTGCACCAGCCGGTCTGACTTATGAGGGTCAAACATGATGTTGTTTGGGGTGACCAACAGAACACCACTGACTATACCCTGAAAGACAGAGAACAGACGAGAAAGATGGCAACGAAACATCAGTGGACCATACAGACTTGATTATAACAGCAAAGACGGAACATATTGTTCTTGTTATTGTACATTGATTATTCTGGCCACAAAACGCCCACTTAGGCAGGAAGAGATCGACATGAAATGCAACCAGCTTTTGGTTTTGTTTTTCTTGTGCTGTTTAAGGGTCTGAGGGGTGTTACAGAGTATTTGTTAAATATAGCTAACAAAATATATATTGTGTGTTTGATTGGTCCAGACGCTACAGGGTAAATCTGAAATCAGTAAGACTACAATAAAAGATCAGCATGGAAATGTGGTCTATATGAGAAATTGCTCAGAAAATACTGTAAATGTGTGAAAATGTGTTTAGACTCTGTGATTCTAATTTTCATCCTTCCAAATGTAACAATATATTCCACAAACATAATTCTGAGAATTAGGTAAAATATCTACATTTAATCATTTAGCAATGTTATTAACTTTAATTAATTTAGAAATTTGCAAAACACAAGCTAAAGCAGAAATGCTTTTTTTTTTTTTTTATAATTTCATGCTCACCAAGGCTGCATTTACTTGATTCAAAATACAGTTAAAAAAAGCAATATTGTTAAATAGCATTACAATTTAAAGTAACTGTTTTCTATGGTACTATATTTTAAGACATTTTTTATTATTATTGTCAATGTTATGACCGCTTAAAACAGCTGTTTTATATATTTTTTCTATATGTTTGTGAAAACTTTTTTTTTTTCAAGATTCTTTGATGTATAGAAAGTTCAAGTTGTAACAATATAAAAGTCTTTACATTCACTTTAGGCCATTTAATGTGCTAAATAAAAGTATTCATTTCTTATAAATAAATAAATATTTCTTACTCCAAAAATTTCGACAGCAGTGTGTATGCATGTATATATCTTTCAAACATTTTCATGTCACAAGTTTTGCCACAAAAACACTCACAACATCCCAATACATGGGAAAAATGACTTCCAGACTAGTACAAATCTGTGCACCTGACTAACAGATTTTTTTTTTTTACACAGAAATTTCTCTCCCTTGAAACTTACCTTGCTATTTGTGATGTATTTGCAGTTCATTTTAAGGAACTTTTCCGTAAGCGCCTCTTCTTCCTCGGAGGTGGATGACACCACTCTGGCTGGCCGAGGGGGGCCATGGCCCGAGGTGCTGTGCCTCCGACGGACATCATCTGAATCCTGTCAGGATGAAGTTTGAGTGAGAAACAGCTCAATCAGTGGTAGCCCTCGCCACATCACACTGAATGCGGCCCAAGCCTGAGCTCATGATGCCTGAGCTGTACATCCTCTAACACTCACACCCACACACAAACACGGTCACACACACACACAGTCATCATAACAAGGAGGCTTGGAAATAACAACCCATTAAGGCATAAGGTAGATCCCTTGAGGGCTCTCTGCTGTAAGAAAGCTGACAGGCGGAAACCAAGGAGACCGAGGCAAGTTTCCTAACATGATGCAGCACAGGTTGAGTGCCTGTCAGCATTTGTGTGTGTGAGAGCTCATTATAGGACAAGAAAAAGGAAAGTCACTGCTCACTGAAACTTGGTGCTGACACACCAATACAAATCTAATGATTATAAAAAGTTACTTTCAGCTTTACAAAATGCATTGCAGCAGAATCCTGAGCTGAAATGTGAACAAGCTGAAACTCCTGGATTTGAGCTACAGTAAAATCACATTTTCAGATATTGAACACATGGCTGACTCCTCGCTCGATGCACTCCAACTTCTCCCACAAAGAGCTCTGTGAAACACGGACACACTGAGACACCTTATACTTGACAAACAAACATCACATGCTCATTTAATACTAATCAAAGAAAACCAGGTTGTTTACTGGAGTGATCAAGCAAGTGATGCTGAGAATAAGATATATAATTTTAGTCTACTAACTGCATGTATAAAAAAATAAATAAAAGATGCTCACCCTGTATGTAAACTGCAACAGATGGGCCATGAGTAGCATGTTTTAAATAATGTTTTATTATCTCTCATGTTATTTCTAACCTGTATGACTTTTTTTTGTATGGAACATGAAAGATATGTTTAAAAGTATAGTGAAAATATTTATTCACACTATTCATTATTCACAATTTCATTATTTCATTTTCGGGTGAAATGTTACTGTAAGATTGAGCCAAATATAGTTTAAATGTTTGGTATAAGTATTTTATTTTATTAATGAATGTATGTATGGATTTATTTATTTTTTTAAAGAAATTAATACTATTATTCACCAAGGATCCATTCAAATAACCAAAATTGACAGTAAAGATGTCACAAAAGATTTCTATTTCAAATATTTAATTTGAACTTTCTATACAAAGGGTCCAAAATTAAAATAAATAAATCATGGTTTACACAAAAATATTTAGCAGCACAACAATTTCAACTTTGATGATGATTATGATGATGATGATAATAAAAATAATAATAATAATACTTCTTGAGCACCAAATCAGCATATTTCAGATTTCTCAAATCAGATTTCTGAAGGATCATGTGACACTAAAGCCTGGAGTAATGATGCTGAAAAATTCCATTGTAAAATATATTAAAATAGAAAACCGTTATTTTAAATTATAGTAATATTCCACAATTTTATTTATTTTATGAAAATGCAACCTTGGTGAGCATAAGAGACTTTGTTCAAAAACATTACCCCAGACTTTTGAACAGTAGTGTAATATTAAGGCAAACATGAATGTAGCAAAACTGTGCTTAACTGCATAACATGTTTTCCCAGCACATTAATATTACATGTCTAAAGTCCGTAGACAAGTATATAAATGTATGGCTGCTGTGACTGATGGTACAGTTTAGATGCACTCCATTGTGTGTGTAGAATCAAAATGCTGAAATGCATAAGAGAAGCATGAATATTGCATGAACGTTTGCGTGTTTTCATGTAATGTGATGGTCCTGTAACAAAGTCAATACTCTAGGCTATTAAAATTACAGGGATATGTGTGTGCATTCTTATTCGTGAGATGCATGTTGATACCTGAACACATCTGAAGTTAGTACAAGCGTGTGCAAGGGTGCATGTGCATGCTTTATCCATTGATGACTCATAAGGAAATGCAAGCGTGTACCCCTGAATCTCTGGCAATGGGCAGCATGAACAGTAAATCCATGACCAGATGGAGCCGGAACTACACACAGGGACACAGACTAATCCAACAGAGGTGACACAATCCATTTGGCAACCTCAAAATGGCATTCCAGAAAACAAATAAGACCCTTAAAACACGACGCTGATTTGGATCTCCTGCCCAATTTAATTGAACAGGTTCAGCTCAGCGACTACAAATTAAAAAGCTGGTTAAAATAAATGGAAAATAATTAAATCAATGTAAAAATGCAAGCTATGCAAAGTGATAGTCTATAGAACCTCTCTTACACTTTACATGGTCTACTAAATAAGACATAGATTGAATTAGTGTGAAATCACGTTCCAAGCCGTTTCACTTAATAACTTGCTGTTTTTTTGAGCTGAATAAGTCTTCATATTATACTCAACGGCCCTTAATGAAACCCAACTTATTACACGGATTATTGAATTTCACCATCCCTGTTCCAAAACTTAGGGCTGCACGATAAATCGCATGCGATATTTAATGCGCATCTTGTCAGTAAAGCCAGTTCTGTAATCAGCAGTTCATATATGATCGTGGTTTTGCGCAGCTTGTCAGTGAACAACGGCTCTGTGTAGTAAATGCTGCTCCATGTGAAAGCACGCACGTGATGGAGATTTACCAAAACCACGATGAGCTAAAAGATTACAGAACTTCAGTCACTTTTTTGGACTTCAAATCTTCACAATGAAAAGCTAAATGAAAATGATGCATGCTCATGAGTCAAAAAGCATGTGCTGTACATATTATACCACAATTCTTCTGGCTTGAGTAAAGCCTGAAAATGATCAGACCTTGGCATCCAAAATCCATATTTTAATTTAAAACAGTGATAAAGGACAGGCGTAAGCCTGTCCTCTCACTATATATGATCCCCCTGGAAGCTTTGGATGAAGATTGAGATGACCCTTACTGTGGTGGCCTTCTCCAGATCAGCCTCTGAAGAGGTGGGGGAGAGGGGGCTGATGGGACTGAGCGAGGGTGAGCTCTCCACACTGGAGATGTATTCCGGATCAGGGACATACAGCACCTAAAGAGCAAGACACACACAAAATTAATATATTCATATAATCTCACATGCAAACAGCAAATGCCACAGCTTACAAAAAATAAAAATAATAATAATATTTGCATCAAAAACAGAAGCGAAAAAATTACCATATATAATTCTGGGAAATATTTCAGTGATTCCCAGTTGCATATTTAAAGGGGTCATATGATGCTTTTTTAAAGATCATTATTTTGTGTATTTGGTGTAACAGAATATGTTGACATGCTTTAATGTTCAAAAAACACATTATTTTTTCAAATACTGTACATTATTGTAGGTCCTCAACCTGTACATAATTGTAGGTCAAACGCTTCATTTTCTACAAAGTCCCTCCTTCCGACAAGCGCAGTCTGCTCTGATTAGCCAGCTGACCCAGTGCATTGTGATTGGCCGAACACCGCAAGCACTCGTCGGAAATGTAACGCCCCTTACCATAAT
>NW_015554119.1:504860-516157 GCF_001515605.1 Sinocyclocheilus anshuiensis | reverse complement strand
CTATGCACAATCAGCTTGTACCCTCCAAAGAGAAAGGAAAACTTGAAATCGCGTCATATGACCCCTTTAAAATTTACATTGATAAATTCTACATGGTAAAAAAAATTGTAAAAATTATTTGACATAATATATCCTTTCAATATTCAGGTAAGATCTAGTTAATATAACTAAAAAAAAAAATCAGTTCATTTCTTAAAGATAAAATCTCATAACTTCTGAACTCCCAAGATGTTTTAGTGGGAGAAAAATATTTCATAAATGGGCTGACTGACTGATAAATCTGTAGTTTTTGAAATAAATAAATTAATTAAATGAATTAAATGAAATAAAATAAAATAAAAAATAAAATTATATATTGGGATGATAAAGAAGTAATGACTAAGCAGAATGAAACGGTCTCTATGCAAGATTTTCATTTGAGCAGAAAAACATAATTTGATTCTTACAAGTTTTAATTCTCAAAAAAGGAGAAACACTGACCTATGATAAAATATTGCTGCAATAAACACAATAGTTTAATATATTTGTAATGGCTCATCAAAATGTTTATGCAAAAGACTGGCTTGCTTTTTATAGCACCTACTTTGGCCTAAGCTTGGTTATATTTCTCTGCTTTCCTCACACCTCTTAACAAACAACTGTTGTGTACTGTAGGAATAAAACAGCTCTAAATTAATTGCTCAAACACACATCAACACATAAAAAAATACCGGAAAGCATAAACCAAGGCATACAACGTGTTTGATGTCCAACAAAACAAAATGACAAATGAAAGCAGAGAGTGTGAACTGGAGCTATTTACTGAGCAAACAGAACTTATATTCTTCTACAAAAGCCACGGTTCTTTGCAGAGGACTTTTTGCTTGTTTTAATGGCCCCAGTTCTTACCCTGAGGATCACGATATCTCTGCTCATTAATTTTACAGTAAACTCTGGAGGCACCACGATGAATCTGCTACTTATGGAGGCATTTAAAATTTCAGAGGGGGCATGTTTTTCACCTTACCCTTTATTACACTAGACTCTGGGAAAAGCAATTGACTGGAAGAGAGTTCAGCTGGACATAGAGACCATCTGCTCTGAAGATTAAAACACCATACAGTACCTTGCCAGCGACCACAGCGCGAGAGAAGAGTTTGTTGAGTTGGACGAGCTCATTGGGAGTTGTGTCAAACTTCAATGCGATGCTGTTGAGTGTGTCCCGGGACTCCACCTAGAGTTGAGGCACACAAAAGAAAAGTCAGATATTGTTTCGCTAGCTAAAAACAAAAAGTTCTAAAATGAAGACATAAGCTTTCAAGTAACAGGGCTGACAAAGCATCTGAATTTGTTGGAACAGCAAAACAAGGCCCTTGTGAAAACCAACCAATGCATTTTATGAGATGTTCACCTGTAACAGAATGCATCATCTAAACTTACATAACCATATACAATACTGGAAAATGTTGCAGAGATTCACAGTTGCACATTAAAATTGCTAAATTTACATGGTTAAAAATGGTTAAAACAATGTAAATGCAAACCTTTTTGACAACTTTTTCAATTTTGAGATGTCTAGTAATCTTAGCACATTGACTTCTGACCTCCAAAGATGTTTCAGTGGGAGAAACACATTTGATAAATATGTCTTCACTGGCTGATAGATAAATAAAATAAAATAAAATGAAATAAAACGAAATAAAAACAAAATAATAATTTTTAATAGATAAAATCAAACAAAATTATATTAAAATAAAAAAATTTAAATGACATTTTAAAAATCTAAATTGGAGTGATGAAGAAAAAATAAAGCGGAATGAAATAACCAATAGTCTCTGCATAGCAAAACATGGCCCTGAAAACCAACCAATATATTGTTACAGATGTCCACCTGTAACATAAAATGACAATTCCCTTTTGTCTCCTATAAAAATAAAAAAAACTAGCAATATTAAAAAGAAAATATAGTGCTATTTTGTTTTCATAATTGCTACATTCATCCAGTGTTGCATAATATATAATCATATGTATCATATATAAAAGACACAATAAAAATCTAACTGTCAAGTCCAAACCCACGCTACAAAACACCCACGTTTAAATACCCCTTTTGTGTGATTTTGTCCATTTAAACCTAAACTAAACAGTTGTTATATAATCTAGAACTCTCTAGGTGTTAAGTCAATATCTTTCAAACAGCACACGATTTGATTGTGGCTGAAGCCAGAGCGCTTACCTTCAGAAATAGCATTCAAGAATCTCTAAATCTCTAAATGTCAAGTTAAACATACAAAAGAGCACACAGAGGGACATATTGAGCCCCCTGAAAATCGTAAAACAAAACACACACACACCAAAAACACCAACCTAACCAAATAAAAACTAAAACATCTTTATAACACCAAAAGAATGTTTGACACATGATTTGATGAAACATTATGGAAACATCTACAGAAATTGAACCATGAAAACTGCATTCAGTAAATTTAGTCATTATTTCGAGACACAAATTATAATTAAGCACTTTCAGATTGCATGACACATACATGTGTTTACTGCAATGGTGACAATGAGGAATTCATCTTCTTGTGGCTTGTTGCAGTTGCAAGATGTGACATGCGTACCTTTTGATAAATTCCCGGGTGGCAGGATCTCAGATCACCAGATCACTCTGTCACCTGACCCAAATCATTGATTCTCATTGGGTATCGCTTACAGTCTCAACATAAATAATTGAGGGTCATCTCACCGTCTGCATTCAATTTAACCTTCAGAGGGACCCTTCACTGAGTTTACTGATCGGTCTCACACGTCTGCATATTATTATATACATAAATATACACACACACACACACACACTACCATGTAAGTTTGGAATAATTAGATTTTTTTATGCTTTTGAAAGAAGTCTCTTCTGCTCACCAAAAACATGGTGCATATGTGCGTACATATACATATTTATACATATATATATACACACACACACACACACACACACACACAATACTGTGCAAAAGTCTTAGGCCATTTGTATTTTCACCAACAAAATTTTATTTTTAAGCCAGTTATTTCTATCTTCTGCTGTAGTGTGTCAGTAGGAAATATCAGTTTACATTTCCAAACATTCCTTTTGACATTTATTGTAACAATCCAGTGAGATTTTTGTATGTCTGACAACAGTGCTCCACACAGAGATCTGATCTCACCATAATACGGTGCGTCTGGAATGACATGAAGAAACAAAATACTGAGACAGACTAAATCCAGAAGAATTGTGGCAACATCTCCAAGACACTTGGAGAAACCTACCTGCAAAGCTACCTGAAAAACTATGTGCAAGTGTACCAAGGACAAAAGCTGTTTTAAACACAAAGGGTGCTCACACCAAATGTTGATTTGATGTAGTTAATAGAAATTAATTCATAAATAAAATCTATTTATGACATTATTTTTTGAAAGCATCCTCACTTTACAGCACTTTTACATAAGTGCCTAAAACTGTTCACAGTACTCTAGCTTTGTAGGTAGGTTTCTTGAAGCATCTTGGAGACGTTGCCACAGTTCTTCTGGATCTCAGTTTTTTCGGTTTCTTCACGTAATCTCAGACAGACTGGATGATGGTGAGATCAGATCTCTGTGTGGAGCACTGGCTGTTGTCAGACATACAAAAATCTCACTGGATTGTTATAATTAATTGCAAAAGGAATGTTTGGAAATGTAAACTGATATTTCCTACTGATAAACTACAGCAAAAGATAGAAATAATTTTTTTTGTTGGTGAAAATACTAGTGGCCTAAGACTTTTGCACAGTATGATCAATTGACAGACAGACAGACAGATAGAAAGGCAGATAGATAGATAAAAGTCTCATAGAACTTCCAGTTTGGGTTCAATAAACTGCCCATTTTAAAAGCATATCTTAAAGTTTTTCATCAAATCTTCTATCCATGTGCAGACCCCACTTCCAATATCGCTTATGGAATGGTACATGGATCTCATCATAACCTTAGCAATGAAGTACAGTTGTTGTATAGCTGTAAGAGCATTGATTGATTAAAGGGGTCATATGATGCAATTTCAAATTTTCCATTCTCTTTGGAGTGTTACAAGCTGTTCGTGAATAGATGTACATTATGTGAAAAATAATGTGTTTTTTGAACCTTAAACCGCATAAACACATTGCATTACACCAAATACACAACATAATGTTCTTTTTAGTAACGTCATATGACCCCTTTAAGCCCATCAATCTCTGTGATCACAGGGCCACAAATCACTATGATTAGTTAGTGCGGATATTAGGGTGTGGAATTACAGAGGGAAAGTGTATGGTTTCACAACACTGACAATAAGAAAGAGAAAGGCGGGGGCTTGGTTACAAAACACCAACAGCACTACCTACAAAAAACCTTCGGGAAATTCTTTTTAATGCCTTCGTAGTAGTTTCAATAAACTTTCTCAGTGATCAGGGAATATAGAAAAGGCAAAAATCGATAACCCAAACCCAAGAATTAAAATTTGGCATGTACTTCATCCTGCACCATTTGTGCTACAGACACGAATCATTTTGAGGTGTGCTATTACTTTCCCAAGTGATCAGACTCGATTTTCCCCTGCTGGATGATAAAATGAATAAAAAGAATATCAAACTGGACCCAAACCTGAGAGAATTTCATAGAGAATGTCATACGAAATTTGTAGTGGACTCTTTTGACCCGGACCAGTAAGCACTCACCTAGCAACCACCCAGTACAACTAAGCAACTACATACCAACACTTTGGCAAACACACTCAACTCCTCTTAGCATCATAGCTGCTAGATTTGCAAGAGTACAACTCGCATTTTTTTCTCCAGAAAATGCAAAAATCTACTTTTTGATATTGATATCATATATTATAACATTTATTCTACTAACTGAAATAATTTTAAATTGAAGCACTAAAATTACTAACTGGAAATAAATAAAAACTAAAACTGAACTTAAACTGAAGTAAAAAATAAATTAAACCTAAATAGTAATATTTAATTTAATTCAAAACTAATTCAAAACAGTAATAAAAACTTTAATAGTATTTAAATAATACAAAAATAACACTGTCCTGATATGATCTAATTCCAATATTAGATTAATGCTATAATTGAGGGGAAAAAAAATGATAAACTACATTTACAAAAATAAACTACAAAATGAAAAAATAACAAACTAAAAAACAAAAACAAAAACAAAATAGATTACATATAAACATACTATTAAAATAAAAACATCACTGCAAAAACTGCACTGCAAAATAAAATAATAAAATATAAAAAAATGAAATAATAAATGTGCTGTATATATACACACAGACTTTCTAAACAAAGCTCTTTTCCACACAGTTAAAGATTTAGCTAAAAGGTAGCGGCTGACAGAAGCACAAGTCAGCTGCCACCTTGTCCCCGTCTCCCTCTCCCAGCATCGCCACTGTTACCATGGAGAAAATCACTACCTGATTTGAGGTCAGCTCAAGAGCATATAAAGCTCTCTTTCTCTCCCTCTTTCTAAAATCGATTAAGTCATTTTATTACACATTTACATATTTTCCTTTCACAACACCTTGCTTCACTGCTGCAAAAAGACAGCAGGTAATCTACCACCAACAACAGCAATTAAAGTCACTCCGGCAGCACATAATAACAGCTATGCCGCTTGAATGAATCACACCTGATGTGCACACTCACATTTCCATCCCAAACATAATTACATACATGCGGCTGTGTGTACACACATTCATCCTTAGTCAAGCACGCAAACACATGCGGGTGCATTATGTAAACAGTGCCACCTGGATCAGACAGACAACATCTACTACTCACCACATACTCCATGGTGCCTTTGGGCCTCTGGAAGGATATCCTCCGCACATCTTTCCTCTCCAGCGCACTCTTTTTCTGCCCGGGGTCTGAAAGTAAACGAGGGAGAGAGCGGGTTATGCTAGTCATGGTCCTCCTCTCTCTTCTCATCTCCTCTGCACTCCGCTCGGTCTGTTTTTCCCCCACCCCTTGCGTTGGTTCGTCCGTTAGCACCAGCCGCGGAGCGAGAGAGAGAGAGAGAGGGCGCTTGTTAGTCCGCCTGCCTGCCCTGCACACAGGGGAGTGGCTCTTGGATCTCGCTGCCGCTGCCATGCAGGTCACTGTGTGCCTGGATACACCTCTGCAGCCCACTCTACTGGGACATCAGGCTCGGCCTGTTGGTCTAAGTGTCCTGGTGACAAGAAAATGTCATTAAGCAGTGGAGATGTTTTGTGAATGGGTTTTAAATGTCATTTTTATGAGCATACTTATGTGGGGATTTACTGTATGCAGTGTGCCAGCTAATGCCATATGTGAACGTCAGCGAGTTTATAGTACAGCAGATTTGATTTTGATATTTGGACATGACAAATAAAATAAGCTACATTTGGGTGATTTATGTTGGGATGATTCAAATCTGCACTTAACATTACAAAAATTATGCTGTGATATTCTTTAAACTGAATTTTAATGGAAAAATCACAACATTGTGGTTCCTCATTATTTTTCAGTATAATGTATTAAATCAAATAATAAAATATGCACATGTAGTAAAATAAAATATTGTAAATATATATTTACATGTAAAATATAAATGTAAATATATAAATATATATGTAAATATATATTTACATGTAAAATTTATTATAAAAAATCATGAATTATTACATTACATATTGTTTAACTATATTAAACTCTGAACAAATGACAATTTTATTGTGTATAATTTCCAATCAACCACATTGTGGTTCCTCATTATTTTTCTGTATAACGTATTAAAATGTAAAATAATAAAATATGCAAATGTAATAAAATAAAATATTGATATCCCTAGTCCAAATGTAACTGCAATTTTGTTTAAACTAAAAATCCATGAATTATTATAAAAAAAACATGAATTATTACATTACATATTGTTTAACTATATTAAACTCTGAACAAATGACAATTTTATTGTGTATTATTTCCAATCACGCTGTAATTTTATAAAATCTATAAATAAGCTACATTTGGGTGATTTATGTTGGGATGATTCAAATCTGCACTTAACATTAAAAAAATTATGCTGTGATATTCTTTAAACTGAATTTTAATGGAAAAATCACAACATTGTGGTTCCTCATTATTTTTCAGTATAATGTATTAAATCAAATAATAAAATATGCACATGTAGTAAAATAAAATATTGTAAATATATATTTACATGTAAAATATAAATGTAAATATATAAATATATATGTAAATATATATTTACATGTAAAATTTATTATAAAAAATCATGAATTATTACATTACATATTGTTTAACTATATTAAACTCTGAACAAATGACAATTTTATTGTGTATAATTTCCAATCAAGCTGTAATTTGATAAAATCTATTAAGAGAGTTTATTTTCTAAAACCCCACAGGGCTGAAAGTGACCAATATTGAAGAAATACTATATAGACACATATATAAAGAAAACAAGGTTCATTACTTACATTACTTACAGAATAAACATTATAGATTCTATTTCTACAGTCTTCAGTGTCACATGATCCTTCAGAAATCATTCTAATACGATGGTGCTCAAGAAACACTTACTACTATTATTATTATGGTTGTTTTTATTATTATGTGTTGAAAACAGTTGCGTTGTTTAATTTTTGTGAAAACGGTAATACTTTTTTTTTTTTCAAGAACAGCATTTATTTGAAAAATGTTTTTTGTGACATTATGTCCTGACTCCCTTTTAATTAATTGAATGCATCCTTACAGAAAAAAAATAATTTAAATAAATAAATAGCTGTAATTTTATAAAATCTATTAAGAGAGTTTATTTTCTAAAACCCCACAGGGCTGAAAGTGACCAATATTGAAGAAATACTATATAGACACATATATAAAGAAAACAAGGTTCATTACTTACATTACTTACAGAATAAACATTATAGATTCTATTTCTACAGTCTTCAGTGTCACATGATCCTTCAGAAATCATTCTAATACGATGGTGCTCAAGAAACACTTACTACTATTATTATTATGGTTGTTTTTATTATTATGTGTTGAAAACAGTTGCGTTGTTTAATTTTTGTGAAAACGGTAATACTTTTTTTTTTCAAGAACAGCATTTATTTGAAAAATGTTTTTTGTAACATTATGTCCTGACTCCCTTTTAATTAATTGAATGCATCCTTACAGAAAAAAATAATTTAAATAAATAAATAAATAACCCAACTGACCCTAAACTTTTGAACAGCAGTGTATACCAAAACCTGAATTTACAGCTGACACAAGTAGCCCACAAACACTGGCCTAAAGGACAACTGACAGCAAATCAGTCCAGATATCCCCCATACTATCTCAGGACAACAAATCACTGCTCTCAGCCTCTTATTATCTTGGCACCTCCGGCCATGACAGGATATTTTTAGAAGCAGGTTCCCACCGGTGGCGGAAAAGGCTTCCTGACTGATACCCATGAGCAGATGCCTTCACAGACGCTCACCGACGGGGGTGAGGGGTCTTTGGGTGAGAATGGACGTGTCCACTGTGGCACGGGCTTCCTGCAGAGTTTAGTTTCAATTCACCCCAGACAAACTAATCAGGCTCACCTGGGAAAGTATAAGGTGGCAAGGTTAGAACTAGATGTTTAGGAGCAGAACTGACTCCTGATCATCTTTAGCTGAGACCTGAATTTTCAATCCAAAGTGACCTTGAAGGAACACAAAAATCAAAAAATAATAGGCAAACTGCAAATGACAAATTCTTCAAAAGAAAATCTTCACTGCTATCACTAGTTACATATTCATGTAATAAGACAGAACATAGAACTAGGGTGAGTGTGCATAAACTCATTCTCATTAAAAGTCTTTCCAAGGGATGATATACCTTCTGACTGGCCAGCCTCAACTGGTTCTTCGTTATTCAAAGATTAAAGGAAGCTGGAGTGCCAATTAAAGTCATTCTTCCTCAGTGTATGCCTGATGTAAAGACAGCGTACCAGGACTGTTTGAAATGCCAGCTGCACACTTCAACACAAATGAGACTCCAGGGACTCCTCTGTCAAAGTACCTGAGCTAGAGGCTGGGAGGTGCTGAGGATACAGCTTTCGCATTAAGCAAGACACATGCAGGCCAATTTATTCTGTGGTGTCCCTTTTGTCCCATAAATGTCCCATCATAATGAAACTGCAAGGGCCAGCAGTTTAAGCCGAGCATTAAAGGGACCAGATCTTGAAAAAGGGGATTTTACTTGCTCTTTTGAAATAAACGAGTTCAGTGCACCATTTGGACACTAAACTGTCTTTCAAGACCTTCTAGATGAACACTAAAGGCTGTGGCAAAGTTATTTTTCGTTTCGTTTAGATGAATATGTAAATATGTGCTGGGCACTTTCCACTCAATAACAAAACAAAAACAACAAAAATTACAGAGGTGATATGTGGATATGCTTGCATGAGCTCAGCAATTCACACTCCAGTAAAGCCGCGTCATGTTTATTCATATAGCACATTATACAATGGATTGCTTTAAAGTTTCTGTAAAGCATCTTTACAATGCTAAATATGAAAAAGAGTGTCAGTGTTGCTTTTAATTAGAATTACAACTTCAGTTTCTACTATAAAGCATCTCTCCAGTTCATTCATGTTTTCACTCATGTCTGACCTCAACGGACTGAACAGTAGAAATTAACCAGAGAAGATTTCCTCGTCAAAGAAGGCGGAGCCTCAGACCACACCTACCTATTCCATAATTGCCACGGACCAATGGTAATTTCAAGGTGTTTACCAGCTAAAGTGAACTTTTCCAGAAATTTCGCATTTCACATTGCAACCTGCTAAATTCTATATAAAAATTAGCAGCATGCTGGCTTGGAATTACATGACCATTTTATATTTAACTATTAGGCCTACTTATAGAAGAGTATCTGGTCTCACTAAAATAAGGGAATTAATGGCTTACATTTTACCAGTATGCATCACTTCAGGCTGACAAATGCTTATCTAGAGGGAGGATATGCTCATCTTAATAAAGACCTTTACTCTTCAAGAAGGCAGAGTAAAAAAAAAAAAAAAAAAAAAAGAGAAAACAGATTTATGTCTGCATAATATGCACTCAGGATTGCAGCATTTGTTCTCTTGCAGTGAGATTTGCCGGAGACGAAAGCAGAGAGAGAGAGGGCTTGACTTCAAGAAGGCAGAGAAAAAAAAAAAAAAAAAAAAAAGAGAAAACAGATTTATGTCTGCATAATATGCACTCAGGATTGCAGCATTTGTTCTCTTGCAGTGAGATTTGCCGGAGACGAAAGCAGAGAGAGAGAGGGCTTGAAAAGTGTTTAGGTCAGCTGTGAGAAACACCAACTCAGCAGTCTAACGTCTCCTCCCATCACCTGTCACATTACAGAGAAGCGGAGCAGGACTCCCAAGTCATTACATGGATTTATAATCTGCTGTCAATCAAAGTGCCCGTCACTGCCTTCACTCCCCGGCTGTGGGGCTGCACGAGTTACTCAAATCAACTCGTTCTTGAGTGGCTCTACAACTTTGAATTGCTTTAGGAGTAGAGATTGATTATTTCTGAAAAGCGACAGAGATAAATCATGAAAAAGCTTCATATATTAAGTCAAATCATCTTTGCACCTAGCGGCCTCACTTTGCTTCCACAATAAATCTGTGATATATGCCATGTAATCTGCCTGAGCTGCAAAATAACATTCAAAATGCATAGTTTAAACAGCTCGACTACACATGTAGCTACATCAACAAAAAATAAAACAGTACTCCATAAGAGAAGACATGCACTTTCATTTATGTTATTCTGCTTTAGACTGCTCGATTTAAGTATAACCAGGAACTTTGGAGACTTGAAACTTGATTTGACAGCTGGCACAATGCCTGGTAAAGTGAAAGGTAAGCCGCAATTACCTCTATCACAAGACGACTCATTCACTGGCAAATGTGTCCATGCTTTGTTTTGTTTTTTCATTTTATTTATATTATTTTATATTGTTTATTATTATTATTAATAATAATAATAACACATTAAAACAATATAATTAATACTTATTACAGAGGGGGAAAACACTATTTTAATTTACAACTTAATTAATCTGCATTGTTTACATTTCAATAATTTGTTACCTGTAGTGTATATAATCCAAGTTTAAAACACCCTCTGCTGGCTGATGTCAGTAGTGTCTGCAAATGCAGGTAAAATTTCCCGGTTATAAAATGTTAATATACATATACATATACATATACATATACATATACATATATAT
>NW_015554119.1:493184-504836 GCF_001515605.1 Sinocyclocheilus anshuiensis | reverse complement strand
TATATATATATATATATATATATATATATATATATATATATATGACCCATTATTTTGTGTAATGTTGACTTACAGGCACTGGTTAAGCTTTCACAATATCATCCAGAAAGAAAACAAATAAATGCCATATTTTATATGACATTTACTGTAGATTGAGTATGGGGAAGTAACACTTGCAATTTCCATCCAGTCTATTTTGTTTTTCTATAGGAGTTCTGGATCTATTGCACTTTACTTGAGAAGATTAGTTTTTGAGAGTGTGTATGTGTGCGTGTTTGTGAGGGAGCCACATACGAGGCAATTCTGAGTGGTGCGGTTCAATCTCCAATACACGCACACAGCTATAAAAGGCTTTAAAAGCCAAGAATGCCGCAATGTGCTTTTTCTTTAACCCCTGATGGTTCTGAAAAAAAGACAGATGGCTTCCAGGACAACAAATATACTGTTTACTTCATGTTAATGGAACAACCAGATCCATTAGATGCAGGAGCAACATTTAAGAACATGTACAAATTTGTAAAGCCTCTGTGTCCCATATCCAAGTTACACTGATAAAGCGTTTATAAAAAGCAGTTATATACACTCAGAGGTGATACTGCTTAGGACAGCGAACAAATCACCATGATTAACAGCCTAATTAGTTTGACTTACGGCATCTAGTAAACTAGACCGGCAGAGATCTGATCAAAGGGCTTTGATTAAAACATTTTCTCAACAGAGAGTTAATTGGGAGAGACACCCGATCATCAGTCCCACGAGACTGAACAGAAACCTCAGGCTGGTGTCGACCCTGCCCTGCAGGTAACAATGAGAAACATTAGCTGTAACGGAAGCAATGCTGGGATGTCACAAAATACCTCCAGTATCTGTCCTTTGGGGAAAATCTTGCTCAAGTAATTACTGCATGCTCACAAGGTTAACCAAGCTTATGGTGAGGCTGTCTGGGTATGAAACAACACAAAATGCACGTTCATGTGCTCACCTGAGGGTAAGAGTGCATTTATTCACCTAAAATGCTCCTAAAATGTGCTTTTTGAGGAAGTTTGATGAATCATGGCTATTTGTAGTCGTGCTTAAGAGATCAGAAGCTGTTTGCAAAAAGAGCTTGATAGAGCAAGACTAGTGGAAATTCACTATTGTAGATGTTCTTGGTATTTCGGTGCATTATTTATGGCGAACAACCTTGCAAAAATATTGTTCTGCTAGCAACTTTCAAACTGTTTGGTCTAGAAAGTCCTCTGAGCTTCACATGACCCAGGGAACCAAAAACATGGTGGTTTTAATTTGGAGCCCAACTAGATTGTCCACCATTTTGGAATTTAAAACTGTATTGTTTTCTTAAGACCACTCACCACATTTCATTTTTAAGAATTTCTCATTATTACACCCAAATGAAACTGATGAGAAAGCAAAACTGGAAGCGAGACTGCAAATTGCCCAATGTTAAAACAAAATTCAGTTTTTTTGCCATTGACCACAAAGATTCCAAATAAAAAATGAGGCTATAAAATTAGAGAACAAATTAGATAAAGTGATAATGCCAAAGAACTACCCAGATTTTACACTTCTCCTCAAAAGTTTGGGGTCAGTAAGACTTCCTTGAAAGAAATAACACTTTTATTCAGCAAGGATACATTAAATTGATCAAAAGGGTCAGTAAAGACATTTATAATGTTACAAACAGCTATGATTTCACATAAATCCTGTTCTTTTGACCTTTTTATTTATCGAAGAATCCTGAAAAAAAAAAAATGTATCATGGTTTCCACAAAAAGACTAAGAAACTGTTTTCAACACTGATAATAATAAGAAATGTTAAGCAGCAAATCAGCATATTAGAATGATTTCTGAAGGATCATGTGACACTGAAGACTGGAATAATGATGCTGAAAATTCCGCTTTGCATCACAGGAATAAATTACAATTTAAATTATATTAATATAGAAAACATTTTTTATTGTAAAATTTCACAATATTACTGTTTTTGCTGTATTTTGAACAAATACATGCAATAAATAGGCCTGTCACGATAACAACTTTTTGTTGTGCGATATAATGCCCCAGAAATAATTGCGATAAGATTATCATTTTAAAGACCATTTTTATGCCACTGAATATATCATCATAATGTAACAGCATAATAATGCAAGAAGGCCTACACACTTCCAAATGACAACAAACTTTTAATTTTTAAGAATATTTAGATTATGGAAATTAAGTATCAAAATATTAGATACCTTAAAAAACCTCAATAAATAGTAAATAAACATTTTCTAACAAAAAGTGCAAAGTAACAAGTAGAAAAAAAGAAATATGCACAAAGAACTTGTCTGGAGATTTTTCCATCTACAGATTTTCCCCTGACCTTCTTTTCTCTGTAAATTAAGGGTGCACACTATTGCTGAAAAACACAATCACTACTTAGCAGTCAGATGTCTGTATGCACAAAGGCACAAATCCCTAAACAAGGCCATATCTGCAGATGAAACTTTTTGTAGAAGCATTTTTTTAATTTGAACTAGCACCTCATGACTACACCATGTTATGTACGAGAAGCTGCAAAAGACACAGGCACAAGTGGAATGTACAAAACATGGTGACATGAATTTTTAAGTAAATATAATGGGCGATATATTGCGTCACCAAAAATTATTGAGGTCATGTACATATATTGCGCGATAAGTCGATATATTGATTATTGCGACAGGCCTAGCAATAAATGTAGTCCTAGTGAGTATAAGAGACTTTCAAAAATATTAAAGAATCTTACTGACCCCAAACTTTTTAATGGTAGGTTATATCTTTCAAAAAGATTAAAAGACTGAGTATAACCCCTTTGAAATGGCCAGATTCATCAAGATGGTACAGTCAGGGTAAAAGTGTGTTCATTATGGTTACTGTAAGAATTCTCTGTCTGAGACTACAGCACCTCCTGCAACTTAAAAGTAATTACTCTGTGTGTGTGTATGTGTGTGTGTGTGTGTGTGGAGGTCCACAGAGGGATGAGATCCTCTGTTCTCCTCCAGTTACAGTCTCAAAGGTATCCATTTTCCTCTTACCACAGGGCCAGACAGCCAGTTCCTGTGCCAACACTAGATTAAGCATAACTAATAAGTCTCACTGGACTATTCCTTTCCATTGTAAGACAATGTTAGTGTTGCAGTGTTCGATTTGGACTAGATGGGGATCTTCCTCTAAGATGCTTTCTAATGCAGCATAGCACATTCAGTAAGTAATACTACACCATAAAATCATTAAATATTTATAATTAGATGAAAACAAAAAACAAATAGACTGTGTGATTAATACTGAAATAATAAAAATACAAATGAAATAATTAAATAATAAAAAATAACCTAAGATAGGCTGTTTTGCTCAGGAAGCCACAGGAAACGCAAATCTGTTCCTAAAGAACAGACTGAAACGTAACAAAACTGGCAGAAAGGTTAGTGAAGAAGACCTCACACACCTATGGTATACCCTCGCTTGAGCTCTCCACGACGGGGACTACGAGCCTTTTGGATGTTTGTGGTATTGATCCCCTTTTCTTCACTTATGGCTGTTCTGGCCACATTCTGTATGAGGGGCGACGCCAGCAGGTCTTTGACCAGAGAACCAGCATAACCCTCATCAGGGATGTCCACTGACTGGGACTTTTTCTTCAACCTAGAATAAAGGAAGGAAAACAAATATGCACTCAATTGAAAAGACAATTTCTGCAATAAATCTTTTTATTCAAATTTTATAAATACATTTTAAAATAAATTAAATTTGATTGATTGAGTCATCACAAACACTACCATTCAAACCTTTTTTTTTTTTTTTTTTTAAGAAATTAATACTTTTATTCAGCTAGGATGCATTACATTGATAAAAACAAGTGACAGTAAAGTGACAGTAAAAAGTGCAGAAAAGGAGGAGCCGAAGACCACTGGCTACAGACAGCATAAGTGATGGAGCCAGACATGCAGCCCTGTCCAGATGAACTGACCTAGATCCAGAGAGCACAGTCTGAAGACTCAAACTCACTCATTCACCCGAGCAATGAGCTCAAGGCACACAACTCCAGGACAATAGAAAGCATAATACTGCTAAGACCATTTCATAGGTCTTTTTAGGAATTAACAAATCATGCCTAGTGTCTCCTACTCATGTTCGAGCTTAGCACTCTCAGACATCGATATTGAAAAGTGTCATGGTAATGTCAATAAACATCGACAAACTAAAGCAGGTTGCTAAAGGATATTGCTGTTGACATTGGTAAAGGGGGCTTCATTCTCATGGCTAAATCAGGCTTCATTCTCACAGCTCACCTGCATTTATTGTCCCATAGGGAGACATTAAGATGCCATAAATCTGGGCTGAACTTATCAGCTAATGGACTCACTCTCATTTACAACAGGCAATTGTCACGGTAGATGTGAAACTGCTCACCAGAAGCCTTCTACATGTCAACAGCATTCTTTATGTAAGAGTTTATCAACAACACCCAGGTAACCATTCATCTGCAGAACTGCCTATTATAATTGGTTGTGTTTCGAGAACTTCCAAAACTAACACATGAAACCTTACATGAGAAAAAAAAAAAGAAGAAGAAAACCGGAAAAAAAACTAACTGAAAGGATAATTTCAGGGTTCCTACATCTTTTCACCAATGGATTTCCATGACTTGTCCTGTCATTTGAGATTGAAACTATTTTTCACAATTTTATGTCAATTGCATCCACTAAAAACTTGTGAGGTGAAGTCGCAATTTTTTTTATTTCCTAACATTTCCCAGCTTATCCATGATCATAAGAATGCTGTTACTTGTGAGACTAATGCAATTTCTGTTTTTATTATTATTATTTTATTTCACTATTTATCACAAAGTAACAAGTAAATGTAATCATACACAATGAACAAAACTCAGGTGTAAAAACTCAGAAATTGCTAGTAAATTAAAAAAATAATTTAAATTTGAAAGTAGAAAAACTGAAATAGTATTCTTTTGTAAAAAGTAGGCCTACTTCAATAATCTTTGTTTAGGGTCTCATTCATTAAACAAATCTGAGCAAATTCCTTGAAAAACACTTCTTGCATGTAAACTGTTGCATTGATCGAATTCACAAGGGTTTTTTTAGTGATATTCACACATATTTGTCCTGCAAATGTAACCAAACGTGAAGAGATTTTGGTTTGCATTGATTATTTAAAGCACACTCTCTTAATGCCAACAGCCAAGTATTACCACAGCAAGTGTAATTTAGCAGATTAAAATGTTTAATCAAGGAGGGGTGACCACTCATCTTCAAAACATCAAAAACACTATACAGTCAAAAGAAAATCCACTACATACAAGCTTTCCATTTAGTGCCATTTTACACTATGAACCTAATGAAAGAATCTCCATTTAGATATGATTTATTGCTACAAATCACACTAAATCCTTGAACATTGTTACGCTTTTGACACTAGGTTAACAATAAAATGTCTAAATAAATCATAAAACACATATTAAGCTCATTGAATAAAACAGTGTAGGTTGTAAGTGATATCAAGTTTGAATGTTGGGTTCACTGGACAATTTTTTTTAAAGTATTTGAAAATGCTTCAACAACGAAACGAGTCAAAGATCTTGCTCTCAAAAAAAAACAACAACAAAAAAAACACTGTTAAGTGACAAAAAGATTAATGCATTAAAATGTGTAAAACTACCAGTTATCATTCATAATACTTCTGCATCAGCATGGAACGTTTAGCAAGGGGAAAGAGAGTATTAACGGAGATTATGACATATTTTAAGCTGCTCAAACTCCTGCTGACAAAAACTCCTTAAATATTACATAACAGCAGCAGGTGGTAGATCGATACCCTATGGGAGCTGATCTTATTAGACAGCAAAATATTAACTAACCTTAATTGGAGTATTACTATTCTGATTTATATATTACCTAAATGTCTTCTTGTTATATTCTCAGGCAAATGCAAGTAGAAGTTGAGAGCCAATCAAGGCATATCAAGATTTTTCACATTTTCCCCATTCAAAACATTTAAGAGACTTACATGCAAACGTAAGGTCTCTGCATAGCAACATCACCAATGCAATACAATGTCAACAAAAGACGACAGCTGCAAAGTATTTTAGTAATAAAATTGTTAAATCCAGCAGTGAGCTTGTTATTGCACAGACCTATGATGATAATATGAGCAATATTAAATATTCACATTCTATGCCTTCGTCGAACAGAGTTTCTGACATCAAAGTCTGGAACTGGGTCATTGCTGAATATGTTGTACAAACACAAACACTAACAAGAAAAAAGACTACTGGGGAAACGTCTATTTTCACAAAGCCAAGGTGGAAATGCACAAATGAGGCTAAAATAGCAGAAGAAATAAAGATTTCTGGAACAAACTGTTTTATGTAGCAAATTCATTTGCAAGACTTTTGCATATTTTTAAAATTAAAAATAAAATGTAATTTGAGAAGCAAAACAAACTTTAAAATACTTCTTAAAATTATTTCCATTTTAGTTTTATTTCTATTTTGGCCCACAATTTGTATCAATCACTCATAATAAAATCTCATCCTAATGCTAATTAAAAATATTTAATTATTCAGTCATATTTAAATACCATCAGACGAAAAGCAGACCTCAAAATATGCAGAATTTAACAAGGCAAGCAGAAAGACATTCAACATTTCTATTAAAAGTCAGCAGAGACACTCTGTTAGACAGAAACCAATCAATTTTGCTGAGAGGTTGTTCTGTCCAACCGTTCAAACAGAATTCAGATTACTATAAATGTGCCCTTCAGTTTAAAAACAAAACAAAAAAACATCCTTTTTGGAGTGTATTCAAATGAGTGGTATTTCTCTGGAGATTTGGATGCAATATTAAATAATTTCATATGCTGCAATCAAATACATATTATTTGCATACGTTTCTCAGCAATGCCAAGCTAATTTCAATATGACTATAAATTGCACTGTTTCATCTGATGTTTTTCTCCCCCCTCATCACTCTCAAAACATCAGCCAAGGTCTCTAAGCTTATTACGCAAGCACTTGAGTTTCTAGTACAGGCTGCATAATCCACTCTAAGAAAAGTACTTTGTGTTCCTTCATGCTCTCATAGGTAGACACTCTCGTTATTGCAAAGTTTCCTGCCTTTCTGCAAAAGACAGACAAGTCAAACTAAATTAAGCAAGGTGGGAGATAGTTTAACTCTACAGACGACTATCTTGGAGGACGAATCAGTCCAGAAATAAAAAGATTTGTTACCAATTAAGGAAGGCCTAAAGGCAAGTTCTCAGTTACATCCATTTTTCTTACGTTACACTGGTGACACTGTAAGGAAATTAAAGTTATCTATACACACATTTCAATGCGATATTTTAAGAACCTCAGGGTCTTCGTCCACTTTACTGATCTTTTGCTCAAGGAAAGCATGTCTTCCTTTTTCAGGAAGTCTTTAAAACTTTCTCTAGGAAGAGCAGTGAGTGAGTTACACGCATCTACAGAACAGTCACTCTGAATTAGCAGAGTGCTCATTGTTTGTGCGGTTTAAGTGCTGTGGTTAGGGGTCTCTGCACGGCCACAAACTGCGTGCATGGGTGATTATGTTTATAGTATATGCACTATATAGGGCTTCACATCAAAAACATGCCCTATACTGTTGCCTTCCAAAAAGACTTTTTTTTTTTTTTGTCCTCTTGCATAATTCAGATGGGACTGCATGTTTCATTTATCCCACAAGAAATGTTTTTCATCTTAAAACACTGTATCTGTGGAGAATGCCAATCACTCCAACTGGTTATAGTCTTTGCTATAAAACTTACTGTTCAAGCCTCTACAGAGCCTCTTATTCTCACCAATAATGTATGATAATATCCAAAATACAGTAAAAACAGTAATATTGTGAAATCTTTTTTCAAATTAAAACAAAGTTTTAGTTACTTTAAAATAAAAAGTTAAATTAAATAAAAATAAGACATGTTGCTTTGGCAACTAGCTAAAATAAAATAAGCATTTGCTTTTTAAATTTTATTTCAAGTAACAATTTTTTGTATCGTTTTAGTTATAGTTAACAATAATAACCCTGGAAACAACAATTGCTGGATTCAAACCTGCCAGATCAAGATGCGAGCCAGACTCAAACTAGTGTCGCCCACATGAGCACCTCAGCTACATGGCAACAGCTCATTAAATAATAACTCCTTAAATAACTTATTTAAATAAAAAACACATGTTGTTAGGATGTGCTCTTTAATATTAGCATTATTAAATTAAATACTCAATCCTTAGCATGTTTTCTGTTTCTAACAGTTGTTTTTCCCCCGAACTAAACACCCGTAACCAAATATTGAAGTAACAGATGGTTTTGTTCTGTTCTAAACAGACAGTATGTCTTCAGTTAATCAGGTAAAGCTGAAACCTCTCTCAGTTTTATTTAGATTAGTGATTAGTTAAACCTGCCACTGCAATCCTTGCTCACCCGCACCAAGAAAGCTGTAAACCAATACCTTTCTTTTCTAGTCTTACGTCATGTATTTGCGTAGTTACTTCATTAGCCGGGACAAATTATTCTCGTCAAATCAAATCACCCTTTTGAGTTTTTAATGTGATCAACAGGAAGCTATAAAAATGAATTATATATTTTTTTCCAAGCAATTCATCACAGTTTCTTGCAGAGATAACAGCTGCAGTACTGCTGCAGGTAAAAATAACACTAAACCTCAAAGGACCTTAGACTCCCTTCCAAACATCCTGAAACGCTGCTGAAAAAGGCATGAATGCATTCTGACTGGCACAAAGGAAGAAATAACGAACAATATATAAATAAAACAGGCCATTTAACAATCCCAAAAAGCAGTCATCAATAAAACAGAAATGGAGTCGGCCCTCTTTAATGCAATTGGGTTGACCATTAGAGCACGTCTGGAAGCCTTGAGAAGAATATTTCATCATCAGAATACTGGAATGGAAAGTGCATATGGAGGAATCTAGATTACGGAATCCATCAAGTGGGATGACAGCTGTGCGGTGGGATGGGGTGGAGGGGGGGGTTTGTGTTAGGGGTTAAAGAGGATTATGTAATGCTCTTGAGATGTTTACGCTTGAACCTCCTAATGATGCATCACAGGGCTAAAGCAACAATTCAAGAGCCCTACTTATGTTTCAGCAATACCTCATGATCAGCCTGAATTTGTTAGAATCCAGGATTACTTTCACCTGGGGTCTATGCCATTTAAATGATAATGTCCTCTTATCTCTTGTGGGTTGATTCTCATCACAAAGTTCACTTTTAGAAAACTCACCAACCTGCTCTGCCTCGCACTTCACCATCTCTTAGCGCAATCTTCTTTAGTGTGTGCCTGTGTGACTTCATTTACAATTCTTAAACGTCAAATCAAGCAGTCATATTAATTCATGTTCACTCGATTATTTTATAATGCATATGTTTTGAATGCAAGTTAAACAAGTATTTATATTGTTATTTTTGGTCCATACATCAAATAGAAAGACCACTAGCCATTGTAAACAAATGACCATTGTTGCCACTTTTCTATACAATAAACATGATTGTTTAAATGTGTGCAAACGAGTTTTACAAAATTATCTTTATTTTTGTATGTCATTTCAACCACATTAGACTCTGTGTCCACCAAAGCATTTGTAGCCAGCTGAAAACGCCCAGCCATGGGCTCTTGAGAGTGCTTTAAATGTGCAGTGTTTAGCTAGACCCAATAACAATGAATGAAATGTCCAATATTTTTCATATTAATGTTGTAGTCTGGAGACGTCATCTGGTACAGAAGACCAGCAATATTTCCTTCTCCACTGTTGTTCAGTCATTGTATAAGCAGAATGTGACAGTTGGTGATATTAGTCCCTCCTTCACTGTGATTGGATGGCTGGTTAAAAAGTGACATTGATGAGCGCTGCTCATTTGGAGACCAGGAAAAAAAAATGGCAAGTCACACGGCTAGCATTTTTAAATATGTGGCGCTCCCATTGAAAACAACTGAAAAAATATGCTTGCAGCAGGAAAAAAAAAAAGGTTCAGGTGGACACACTGCCTTTTTCCTCTTTGGCATTTGCATACAAATCAGCCTACAAATGCATGATGCTCCTTTGTACCCAATAATCACAAAACTAGTTTTCCAAAATAAACAAGTAGTTGGCAAGTTGTTGCTATGCAGCTGCTAATGTGTTCCGTGCGTTTTAGCATGTTGCTATGCAGTTGCTAGGGTGCTTACCAGTGGTACATTCTGTTACCTTCTTCATCCAAATCTATGGGCTCTTTGCCCATTTTAGGCAAAACTCATAAATTTGATTGCAACAAAGTAATATACACCTCTCAATAAATTGCACAATTTGAGGTTTCATTCATGTGCATAGTCACACACTAATGTGATACTTAGGTTTAAGGCTCGTTCACACAAAGAATGATTACAGACAACTATTACATTTACATTTAATCATGTAGCAGACGCTTTTATCCAAAGCGACTTACAAATGAGAACAATAGAAGCAATCAGACCAATAAGAGAGCAACAGTATTCAAGTGATGTGACAAGTCTCAGATAGTCTAGCACAGTACACATAGCAAGGTTGTTGTTTTCTTTTTTTTTATTACAATAACTATTAGTTCCATTACAATAACTATATTTGCATGATAATGTTCTGTTTATTTTAAGCATGAGCTGCAGTTTTGGTGTCTGCCACTTTAAATGCTCAAGCTCTTTAAAAGTCAGGATGGACTGTGATTGGCTGTCAATGGTTTTATCATTCATCAGCTAAAAAAAATAATTCTGAAAGTAATTCCAATGACATTGTTCCTCTGTGCTATTATTGTTACATTTGTAGTATGAACTTCCATATTCTCATAAAATTAGAATGATTATTAAAACTTTATAGTTATTGCCCTTGGAGTGAACAGGCCTTTAGTGTTTTGAAGATACATTTAACCCTATACATACATAATAGTCATGTATGCTTGACCCAAAAAACAGCACTGATAACAAAGACAAACAAAAACAATGCATGTAAAAACACTGTAAACCACTGACCTCTTTGTGCTGAACATTCTGGGTCCTTGTTATCCTGTGTTGGATAGGTGACACAATGACAGCGATAGGCCAGCTCTATGGAGTGGACCTGTAGGTGGAGAGTATGGTTACAGGGTGAGGTTCAATCACCATCTCATGGTATCAGGTTTAAAAAAAATCCAAGAACCAATAACCTCATCTCTGTAAGGAGAGTGACCTGTATGGCTGAGAAAATTACAGCTAACTGTCACAATCCAACAACCTTGAGCAAAATCTGAGGGAGCTCGGTACTTTCGTCAACAGACAATGTTTGTTTTCTGTCCACTATAATTCCCAACCAGATGGTGTTTACCAAGGAATTAGCTGGTAGATTTCTTGTCTACAGTCTAAGGTTATATAATTTAACCAAAGTGCAGAAGATGACATGTAAATTAATATTCACTCTTACAAATAAAGGTTCCAAAAGGGGGATTTTGCAGAAATGCCATAGAAGAACCATTTTTGGTTCCCCAAAACAACCTTTCTGTGAACAGTTCTTAAAAAGGGGTCATATGATGCGATTTCAATTTTTCCTTTCTCTTTGGAGTGTTACAAGCTCTTGGTGCATAAAGAAGA
>NW_015554119.1:466207-482317 GCF_001515605.1 Sinocyclocheilus anshuiensis | reverse complement strand
CTGAATGAGATGCAGATTCACTCGCTGCCAGCAGGTGGCTCTTAAAGCGTTTCCTGGTTTCCGCTGTAACCACAGCAGTGCTGAACTTACGAACTTTAATATGCATTATACAGAGGCAAGATGAAAAGAAAAAATACCATCTAAACTTTTCTAAAGACAGTAAGTTCCCCTCAGACATACATTCATATAAACTCCTACACCTAAATGAATCGCGATTTGTTTAGCATCTCAACCGATTTGAATCGTCACATATTTGAATCGATTTTTAACCGGCTCGCAGTTAATCGTTACATCCCTATTTTTGTCTCTTCGCTCCGGCCGGGACACGGCATCACAGTATGGTAATGGGCGTAACATTTCCGTCACACGCTTGAGGTATTCAGCCAATCACAACGCACTGGATAGCTGGCCAATCAGAGCACACCTCGCTTTTCAGACCAATGAGCTTTGTAAAAATCGACGCGTTTCAGAAAGGCGGGGCATAGAGGAGAAACAATAATGTACAGTATGTGGAAAATAATGTGTTTTTTGAACCTTAAACCGCAAAAACTCATTTCATTACACCAAATAATGTTCTTTTTAGCACCATCATGACCCCTTTAAAATAGCCATTTTTGTCTTGATGTAAAGAACATTTTAACAAACCATTTTCCACTATAAATAACCTTTTGTGCAATGGAAAGTTTCCATGTATGTTAAACGTTCCTAATGAAACCATTGATATAGAACCTTTATTTTGAGAGTGTTGTCCACTTTGGCTGATAACACTAGAGCTAACTTTGTGCTAACTCAATTATATTTTCAATAAGAAACCAAGAATCAGCTTTAATAGACCTGCTCTGAAGGCTATTAAAATGCTAATTCCTATAAGTCCTGTTTTTCATCTCTCTCTCTCTCTCTCTCTCTATTTAAATGCATGACAATGAATATATTAATATTATTCAAATATTTGCAGACAGCTGCCATAGCACAGGTCTAATTTCAAAACCAGCAAAGCCGTGCATTAGCAAGGGTCTCAAAACTTATTGTGATTGTCAAAAGCTTTGTTAGCTAATGAGATCAGTGGTGAGATAAGACATATGTCAACCAGGGCTGCCCGTCCAAGCAGAGTGCATCAATAATGTACAAATACGGCCTGTGTAAGACGTAGGCTGGTAAACCCTCTGCTATTAGCCTAACCGCCAACCTTCCTCAACCACAAAGCATAGGTAAAAATCATTGGTATATCCAAGATTTTAATACATCAAGCTAAAGGAGAAGCATTTAACCTCTGGGATGGGAAAGCAGCAGCCTGTACACAATAAACAGCAGGATTAGAATGGATTCTGGTCTTAATATTGATGAAAAGAAATGGGGACATTAACTGAAGACGATAATGGATAACTTTATGAATGGAAATGGATTTTCCTTAAATGAGGATGACCTTCTGGCCATCTGGTTTCATTACAGTAAGGCACTGCACGAAATGACAACGGTAATTGTTCCGCCTGGGATAAAAACAGAACCAGTGCACTATAATCAAATAGTCCATAACCATGACTAAACGCTGAGGATTTCAGGCTGATGCAAATAAAATAAATTCACTGTATTACCCTGCATGCATGAAGTCCATTATAATTTGATTTCTGTCGAGCTGCTTTATAGCTGAATCAAATTTGTTGCAAAATTTATTAACTTTGCAACACTGACACAATCATTGAACTGAATTGTATCAGCATCGGACTCAATTGAGCTTAAATACACAACTGTCTTCTGTAGAGCTGTTTTATAGCTAAATTGAATTTGTTTCATAATTTATCAACTTTGCGATACCGAGACTGTTATTGAACAAAACTGAATAAACACTGAAATAAATTGAGCTGAATAATGACAACTGTATTTTGTAGAGATGCTTTACAGCTGAAATTGAAGTGATTTCATAAGTGATGAATTTTGTAACGGTGTTATTTTACTGTTCATTTCTGTGAAGCTGCTTGGACGACTGTATAAATAAATGTGACTTGACAAGGTATAAATACAAAGTACACACCTTTGCATTGGACTAATCTCTAGTCACTAATGAGCCTCATTAATAAGCATCTGGTCCATATATTACATAACAGCAGGGACATACTAAAGTGCAGCACGCTAGATTGGAGGGGACGTGGCCTATGGGAGAGAATAACAAACAGTCATTACTTACAGATGCTGGATGAAGCCAATTACTCCATGTATGGCAATTTCCATAACTAATGAATAAAAAAATATATATCAAGAAAACTGCAAAAGACATAGGTCAAAAATCATTCTTTTTCTTCTTATCCACAGCACAGTTTAGACAAAGGTGGATTAAAAACAAATCTCTCTTTGTTCAATTATATAAGACAGCAGTATCAATACTTATTATCACTCACAATATAGTTTATGGATTATCTGCTAGCAGACTTCAAGTCTTTTCGCTGCACCAATATAATATAGGGAAGAGTGGGATAAACTGTGCCACTTTAACTTACATTTCCCTCTAGGTGCGAAGAAATGATATTGAGGTAAACTAACATGTGACATTCAAATAATTTATAATAACATTTCTAGGAACCATATTAATTAAGCATCTGACACAATGAAAAATGCTTAGTTTAATAATTTAAATATTAAAGAATTTACATGGTTTTGTTTTGATAGACTGATAATTCACCAACATGTATGAAAAATATTTTAAGATCTGAATCTTTAGAGGTGACAAAATTCATGTAGAAATTTTACTTTGACATGTTAAAAAAGCTTTTTATCATAAAAATGCTTTTTACTTTCCTAATGCACATGTATCAAATCGCATGCAGGTGTATATGATGGCCACTTTCTAAATACACATGGCGAAAAAAAAACACAATAATACGTTTGCTAGACTAAATGGACAAAACTCTAACTTTTCTGATTATATATATATGTTATGTTTTAAATTTTATTTAAATTCTATGGATAATTCTATGGAATATTTCCACAAATCTCAATAGCGACTGATTTCAGCACTGGACAGCGACAAAGATCCACAATACACAGCAGCCAGGATACATTTACCAAGACAACAATTATATCCATCCACAAATCCCATGAATTTCTTCCTCAGGCTTTTATAGACACTTTTAACAGATGTTGAAAAATCTAAAGCATCTGGTCTACATTAAAATCTACTATGTCATCCTAAGAGACAAACATGATTCACTAAAAGCTCTTGCTGGAAAACACGACGGCATTATTGAAGTGCAGCAGCCATGACCATGGAAGCACAATAAGTATCTTTATGTAATGAGGCTAATCTACAGCAAAACATGCACCCAGCACTCATCCACAGATTGATATTATAGTGCCACTTCAGTTTGTGAGTGCATAGCCTCTGCTCTGTGCAGACTGCTCTCCAGTCATTTCAGTGGCTGGATCTTTAAAGCATGTGTCTAAGCCAGGCAAACAGGCCGTCATCTCTTTGGTAATTTATAGACAGCAGGTATCCACAGACATAATTCACTGGGTTTTTCCATGGCAGCTTTCCATGAGTGTCCGCCTGGATGTGAAAGCCCTGCTGCTCTCAGATCAATCAGTTATGGTGATAAAGCATCTCTGAGTTTCAATTACACTGAGTTTGCATCAAAAACTGCTGCTTAATGAAATAATATCATTCTGAGCCACTTTAACTAAAACAGCAGAAAAACAAAAAGCATTGTGATGGTATCAGATGATAAAACTGGTACTTTGAGATATGTCTCATTGTACTGAATTATTATATTTGCACAGGTACTTCAAAGAATGCCATGGTATTACCATGAATTCATTCCATGCCAGATTTAAGGTCATATTGGGTTTAAAACTGCAGAAGAAAAAAAGCTTGCATGTTTTCTTCTTATAAAGAACAACAAACAGCTGTTCCAGAATCTTACCACCCAGTGTGAGAAGATGGATATATCCTTCCTGACAGAGTTGCCTGAGGTACAACACAAACCCCAGCAGTCAATACCACATCTTTTACACTGTAGGGGGGCCAGATATTTTCTTCTTTTCATTAATATATGATCAAATAATGTGCTAAATGCCCTCAGTGTACTAGTTGTTCATGATTTGCACACCCAGCTGACAGTTTAATATTACGTATTTTTTATATTTATATTTTTGTATATGTACACTACTGTTCAACATTTTTGGGGTCAATATAACTTTTTTTTTTTTTTAAGAAACATGACAGGGTTTTTTTGTTTGTTTGTTTTATTTTAACACAGTGAACTTAATACTGAATCAGTGTGAATATCACATCCAGTCTTCCACAAAGACACAAACAAACAATAAATAAATAAAGAATGTGAACTACTTCCTGGGTTCCTTAAATTATATTAGCCTAAAAATAAATACTCGCATACTAAACAATACATTAAATGCGCATTAATGCATTAAAATGAAACAACATAGTAATATAAAACAACATAGTAACATAAAACAACATAGTCCCTATTGTCACAATTTTCCTCAGAATGTCATTCAAAACGCCAAGAAAAAAGTCCATAATCTCTTAGACGGTTTGTGCTGTCATTAGAAAAAGTCAAGTTCAAGTTAAATTTCCTTTTATGGGAATCCGGTTGTTCACATCCAGACTCAACAGCTTATTCTTATACTAAATAACATAACAAATCGTTTGAAATTAATTCGCGTTTACCTTAAGCCAGATAATGCGTCAGCATATCCAGGGAATGTTAAATTCATGCAGTGTTTATCACTATCATACACTCTGTCCCAGCATTAGCGTTCTGAGCGCGCTATCAAACACCCGGAACATACCATCACAACCTGAGAAAAAGGGGTGTGGGTCCAACCAAAACGAGACCTGACCTTAGCATACGAATGTGAAGGCTAAATACACGGATATGTTCCAAGAATCGACTGACAGTATGGAAAGATTACATATACATGATATTCAAGGATAAATTAACAGAAAGGGCCAGGAATAATTTCAAAAGGTCGCATATTTTCAAACATATGTGTGCAACAACAACAACAACTATTATTATTATTATTATTATTTATTTCATTTGATTTCAATTTGATTTAGACCAAATATTTTGTAACAAAATTGCATAGAAGTCAGACTGTTATTGTGAAAAGCGACTCGTCTACACTAACCCGGATATTGTTTATTTACTGGGTTTCAGCAGTAGAGGGCTGCAAATATCCTAGCTATTTAATGTACTTCTGCATGGTTGTATCCTGTAAAGTTGTAACTGGATTGTTTTTTGCTCTGTTTTTATTCTGCTGGCGGTGTCTTGAGCATTTCTTGGTGTTAACGAATGTTACCTTAGTGTTTGACCTTAATATAGACACACTTGCTAACAGGTACTGAATGCTTCTGCCTTTTTATATATTTACATAAGTTGACTCTTCCCATAATAGTATTTTGACCCGACTGTAGCATGTTAAACTGTTCTAAAATATGATTTCTTATGATTAAGTTGCCCAGGTTGAGTTATATGCATTAGTTATGCATATTGCATATGTATATTTATATTAGCCTACAAATTAATATAATGACTATTTATATTATTTTCATTATAGAATACCTTTTTTACACACACAAAAATATATCGCATATCTGTTCAGTAACTTTTTGGATAAGGTACTATGTCTGCCAGCGACCTCCTTACCAGAAAACAACGAGTGACCAAGTTTAGTATATGTGGGCAGCAGATTTTTGGGTTTCTATGCTCAGAATGCTTTCCAAGAATTAAGCAATATTTTTCTCTTTTTTTCCTCTATGTAGGCAGAAATCAATAACATGCACCATCATTTCTTGACAACTTTCTTATTGTGTTTCTGTGTTCAGGTGCTTTAACCAGGTGAATGTTGGGAGTTCGAGCCCTGTTTGGAATCGGTCTTCTTGTGACATCACGAGGAGGCTCTGTCCTGACCCATACAGGCGCATGTGCACATGTTGCCAGTAACATCTACAGTAAAGACCTCGCTCTCAGACAGGCATGCACTATGGCCAATACAATCAAGTACTTGGGGTGAGTGTAAAGGCACTGCACCCTCACTAACATTATTAGTATTGTTGCATGTCAGTCATCATTTGTCAGTGGTACAGTTAGTCCATAATATGATCAAACATTACTGTTGTGAATGTCAGTAATTGTCTTTCTGGCATTTGAGTTTTGCTTAAAAGGTTATTGTACTAATGGTGGACAAGATCTTAGCTCTGAAGCATTGTTATTTTTATCATTGTGATACTATTTTTAATTATATTTGTAATTAGTTTTTAAGTAACAAAAATTATTTTAGTTAACTATAGTAACCCTTCATTGAAGATTCGTTATATTGCATTGTTTGCTATTAAAATTTGATTAAAAAAATTTACTCACCCTCAGGCCATCCAAGATGTAGATGAGTTTGTTTCTTCATCAGAACAGATTTTGGGAAATTTAGCATAACATCTCTTGCTCACCAATGGATCCTCTGCAGTGAATGGGTGCCGTAAGAATGAGAGTCCAAACGGCTGATAAAAACATCTCAATAATCCACAAGTAATCCACACCACTCCAGCCAATCAATTAACATCTTGCATGTTTGTGAGAAACAAATCCATCAAGACATTTTAACTTTAAACGTTTCCAGTGAAAAGTTCTTTTGTCCTCTCACATCAAAATCCACTGACATATTTGTTTAGAACTGTTTTGGGCTGTTTGATCTGTGCATATTTCTGTCCTGATTCAGACAAGATGTCTTTTTCATTGGAGAAAGTAATATTATGGATAGAGGACTTTTATTTTAGCCAGAAGCAAAAGATTGAAGTTAAAAATCTCTTAATGATGAATCTGTTAAACACACAGATTTTGCTTCATAAGATGTTAATTGATGGACTGGAGTGGTGTGGATTACTTGTTGGATCATTGTGATGGTTTTTGTGGACTCTCATTCTGACGGCACCCATTCACTGCAGAGGATCCATTGGTGAGCAAGTGATGTAATGATACATTTCTCCAAATCTGTTCTGATGAAGAAACAAACTCATCTACATCTTGGATGACCTGAGGGTGCATATATTTTCAACCAATTTTGATATTTGGGTGAACTATTCCTTTTAAGTGATGTATGTATTCCCTTAGTTCCTGGCACAAACATAATGAATGTTTGTATTTAATCTTTCTTTCATAGGCAAGAAGAGGCTCAGCACATTGATGAGGAGCTGTTCAATGAGTACAGCTTCAGTGTGGATCAGTTAATGGAGCTGGCCGGTCTGAGCTGTGCCACAGCTGTGTCAAAGGTACATCTGATGCTCCATCAACATGCAGAAAGGATCAAATACAGCTATGTGGTGCATCATACTCATTAAAAGCAGTTTTTTGCTTCATAGGGCTATCCTCTACAATCACTGCTCAAGAGTCCACCTAGAGTTTTGGTGATCTGTGGGCCAGGAAATAATGGTGGAGATGGGTTGGTTTGTGCTCGACATCTCAGACTGTTTGTGAGTTCATTTTATAGCTGAAAATAACCTTGCTGCACCTGTTTAAAATCGTTCCTTCATTAAACCTAATATTTTATGAAGGTGTATTGACTTATGCACTCATATTGCATGTGAATCTCCCAGGGATATGAACCTTCAGTATTGTACCCAAAGCGCCCCAACAAACAGCTGTTCCAGAATCTTACCACCCAGTGTGAGAAGATGGATATATCCTTCCTGACAGAGTTGCCTGAGGTACAACACAAACCCCAGCAGTCAATACCACATCTTTTACACTGTAGGGGGGCCAGATATTTTCTTCTTTTCTTTAATATGTGATAAAATAATGTGCTAACTGCCCTCAGTGTACTAGTCGTTCATGATTTGCACACCCAGCTGACAGTTTAATATTACGTATTTTTTATATTTATATTTATATTTTTGTATATGTACACTACTGTTCAACATTTTTGGGGTCAATAGAATTATTTTTTTTAAAGAAATTAACTTTCTTATCCAACATGGATGCATTAAATTGCTCAAATGTGACTTTAAAGATTTACCCACAGAAATATGAAGCACCACAACTGTTTTCAACGTTGATAATAATAAGAAATGTTTCTTGAGCAGCAAATCAGCATATTAGAATGATTTCTGAAGGATCATGTGAGACTGGAGTAATGATGCTGAAAATTCAGGCTTTGCATCACAGGAATAAATTACATTTTAAAATATATTAAAATAGAAAACATTTATTTGAAATAGTTTTTACTGTCTTTTTGATCAAATAAATGCAGCCTTATAGTGAGCATTTCAAAAACATTAAAACATCTTACCAACCCCAAACCTTTGAACAGCAATGTATATATTTGATATGTGTAATAGTTGTGTATTTCCTCCTCATGCTGTCTTTAGGCTGTTGTGATTGATGAAGTGTATAATTTGGTGGTGGATGCCATCTTTGGATTCAGTTTTAAGGGTGCGGTGCGAGAGCCGTTCGGTGACATCCTCTCCCAACTAAAGAAAATCACTGTGCCCATTGCTAGTATTGACATACCTTCAGGTGAGAACACACACACATCACTAATTTAATTGCAATCCAAGCATTCAGTAGAAAAAATTTTTTTTGATTCGCATTTATGAGCCAAGAGCATTTTTTTATTGTATAAATTGCCTGGTAATAGTAAGTAAACTAGTTTATCATATATGTCTTCTGATTGTGACAAAGTATGTGTCATTTCTTTCACTCTTTAGGTTGGGATGTGGAGAACTGCTGTCCTGATGGGATTCAGCCTGACATGCTCATCTCCCTCACAGCCCCTAAGAAAGCAGCCAATCACTTCAAAGGACGCTACCACTTCCTGGGAGGAAGATTTGTTCCTCCTGCACTTGAGAAGAAGTTCCAGCTGAATCTGCCTCCATACCCAGACACTGATTGTGTGTATCAACTGAAGTGAGCATTAAGCCCTTCATGTCACTAATCAACAAAAAAACAAACACCATGGGTTATAACTTTGATTTACCACTCTGAATACTTCTTCCACTTTCATGTAATGGGCAGATATAGAATTGATTAATCATCATCAGTCAATAATTTGCGAAACTCCTTATTGCCAAGCATTGTTACCGAATGTTTCAAAGGAATCACTCTAATTAGTTATGTATGAATTTATAAAAACCTCTAATTAAAATAAATTTTAAAAATATATATTTAATTAAAGTTTTTGATGGTTATGGATTTAATGACTAAGCCTGAATAATTACGGCATTATTGTTTTGTGTTTAAATATATTAATGTTACATATTTACATATGGAAATGTGTAACATTTCAGATGGCATAAAAATAAAAAATACATAAATAAAGCTACTGTATGTTAATGAATATTTTTATAGACAAACAAGTCAGCACACACTTGAGCAGATGTGTAGAGAAAAGAAATTAAGTCCCACACGTTGATGTAGCTTGCGTAAAATTCCTTATATTTATTAAAACGACACTGTTTTTTGTGCCTGAAAAGGAAAACTTGAAATCGCATCATATGACCCCTTTAAGACTAAAATATTGCTGTTTCAGTTAATATAATGAATTTTGCAAGTGGCAGCATGCAGTGTACAGAGCTTCTTCCTGTTTCTATAATGAATATGAAATTATTTGCTTCCACGAAAGAACTCACCCTTTTGGAAAATAAACGATCCATAAGCCATAGATTCCTTCCATGAGAAATGTATAACTGTAAAAAGACATTCTACACTGTATATTTTCAAGGTATTATAGATTAGTACAAAATATTATTTACTCTGTTGTAAAGATTGAGGAGTTTATATTTTTATCTATAATTTATAGACCCGAAGTCTGTACTGAAATAGAAATTTTGTTCATTTCACACCATATAAATAGCTTTATAATACAGCACAACTTGTTTGTGTTTCATCCAAAGTAATTTACATTCATGTCTAGTCATAATTACCAAGAACACAACTTATTTTAATCTTACATTATCAGTTCCAATTGTTTACATCTTTTAAAAGTAAAAAACAAGCAACAAAACAATAACGCTAAAAAACGCTGGTCCCCTCTTTATTTTGCTCACTGATATGGCATCCAGTGAGGGTCAAGCATGAAGAAATGCCTCCATGCAGGTATGATGGGATCCATGTCACAGGTAAATGTCTTTGTTTTGCTCTTGATGCCTTTGTCTGGATGTTCATTCATCTGTTCAGGAGCTGTTACAGCAGGACCGTCTCTCCTCATTAAACTCGCTGGAGGGGCCCAGAGTCACTGCGCTGATCGAACCTCTGGTGACTTCTTTACTAGCAACCTTCTTGTGTATTGCTGATGGAGGAAACATAAATGAACATTGTCTTCATGCATTTAAAGTCAGATAAAGTCAAGAATATTTACTATATGTGACCCTGGACCACAAAACCAGTCATAAGGGTCAATTTTTCGAAATTGAGATTTATACATCATCTGAAAGCTGAATAAATAAGCTTTCCATTGATGGATAGGACAATATTTGGCCGAGATACAACTATTTGAAAATCTGGAATCTGAGGGTGCAAAAAAAATCAAAATATTGAGAAAATCGCCTTTAAATTTGTTCAAATTAAGTTCTTAGCAATGCATATTACTAATCAAAAATGAAGTTTTGATATATTTACAGTAGGAAATTTACAAAATATCTTTATGGAACATGATCTTTACTTAATATCCTAATGATTTTTGGCATAAAAAAAAAATCTATAATTTTTACCCATACAATGTATTTTTGGCTATTGCTACAAATATACCCCAGCGACTTAAGACTGGTTTTGTGCTCCAGGGTCACATATGTGCTATACATATACTAGTGGCCAAAAGTTTGGAATAATTAGGATTTTTAAATTATTTTGAAAGACGTCTCTTATGCTCAATAGGGCTGCATTTATTTGATTAAAAAAACGAACAGTAATATTGTGAAATATTATTACAATTTAAAATAACTGTTTCTATTTGAATATTTTTTGAAATGTAATTTATTCCTGTGAATTCAGCATCATTACTCCAGTCTTCAGTGTCACATGATCCTTCAGAAATCATTCTAATATGCTGATTTGCTGCTACTCAATTATTAATGATGCTTATTATCATCAGTGTTGAAAGCCGTTGTGCTGATTACTATTTTTGTGGAAACCATAGTTCATTGTTTTCAGGAATCTTTGATGAACAAGAAAGTTCAAAAGAACAGCATTTATTTTAAATAGAAACCTTTTGTAACATTATAAATGGTTCTACTGTCACCCTTGATTAATTTAATACATCCTTCCTAAAAATAAGTATTAATTGTTTTGTGTTTTTCATACTGACTCTAAAAATTTGAATGGTAGTGTAACATAGTTTCCATAAGAATATTAAGCAGCAAAAACTGTTTATGACATTGATAATAAGTTTCTTGCACAGCAAATCAGCTTATTAGAATGATTTCTGAAGGATCATGTGACTCTGAAGACTGGAGTAATGATGCTGAAAAATCAGTTTCGCATCACAAGAATAAACTACATTTTAACATTTTAAAATAGAAAGCAGTTCTTTTATTAATGTACGTTTTTATTACGTTTTGTTACGTTACGTTTATTACGTTCTTGTTTCACAATATCACTGTTTTTACTCTTGATCAAATAAATGCAGTCTTGGTGAGCATAAGAGATGACTTTATCTTTCAAAAGCAATAAAAAAATTCGTAATTAATCCAAACTCTTGGCTGCCAGCGTAAATCTCGTAAAATTTTGCTGTGCTTACGTTAATCAGTGACTTGAAGTAAAAAGAAAACTCACCTGTTAGAACTTCAAGGAAGGCAGATTCAACATTAGTTGACTCTAATGCAGAGGTCTCCATAAAAAGCAAGCCTTTGGTCTCTGTTTTATCAAATAAATAAACAATACTTTTAAAAATAAATGGTTAATCCGTTAACAACATATAAGATGAGTATGTCTTAATGAGTAGAAATTAATTGTTGCCATATGGCAACTCCGTACCATAGAGGGTTAAAGGCAAAGCTCATTCAAAAATGAAAATTCTTAAAGGGGTCATATGATGTTGCTAAAACAAATCTTCCCACATCGTGACGTAGATATGTGGGGGCGTGTTAGAACGAGCCGTTTTAGGTAGGCGTGGCTGACTCTAACTTTTATAAAGAATATCTCTTTGGATTTGAGACTTTAGTCTTTGCAACTTTACAGATCTTCTTTATGCACCAAGAGCTTGTAACACTCCAAAGAGAAAGGAAAACTTGAAATCGCATCATATGACCCCTTTAATGAAAATTCCTGTGTGACTTTCATTCTTCTGTGGAACACAAAAGGAGATATTTTGAAGAATCTAGACAATATTACACCCAACTGACTTTCATTGTATGTACCAAAAAAATAAAAAATATCAAAATATTGTTTTTTGTGTTCTGCAGAAAAAAGAAAGTCGGAACAACATGAGGGTGAGTAAATGATGACAATTTTGGTGAACTTTCTCTTTAAGGGTTCAAATGTCTGAAACAAAGAGTTATGAAATGCATTGACACCTGCAAAGACCTTAGCCTCCTCTGTTGGCACAGTGCGTACATTTAACAGGTCACTTTTATTTCCCACAAGCATGACTACTATATGAGGATCAGCATGGTCATACAGTTCCTTTAGCCATCGCTCAACGTTCTCATACGTCAGGTGCTTGGTGATGTCATAAACCAGCAGCGCACCCACGGCTCCCCTGTAATACCTACAAGAGACAAAAACTACTCATTATTACATATGCAGAAACAGGAAGTGGATATTGGCTCAGATCGTGCTTTATTATGATTCATTATTTTGTTTACGATGATGAGAAAGGTCCTTTTTTCATAATCATAACCTATCATATGATTGTATTCATCTACAATACCATTCAAAAGGTTGGGGTCAGTAAATATTTAAGTTAATACTTTTATTCAACAAGAATGTATTAAACTGATTAAAAGTGACAGTAAAGAAATGTATAATATAATAAAAAGTAAATTTCAAATAAAGCATGTTCTTTTGATCTTTCTATTCATCAAAGAATCCTGAAAAAAACGTACACAACAATATTAAACAAAACTATTTTCAATATTATTGATAATAATGAGAAATGTTTCTTGAGCAGCAAATCAGCATATTTCTGTAGGATCATGTGACATTGAAGACTGGAGTAGTGATGCTGAAAAAGCAGCTTTGTATCATAGGAGTAAATTACATTTTAAAATGACATTTTTTACATTTTAAATAATTATTATGTAAAATTACTAGTGCTGTCAGTCGATTAATTGCGATTAATCACATCCAAAGTAAATGTTTTTGTTTACATAATATATGTATGTTTGCTGTTTATATTTATTATGTATATATAAATACACACACAAGCATGTATATATTTCAGAAAAATATGTTATGTTTATATATTTGATATATTTATTTATAATATAAATTTTATGAATATAAACATAAACATGTAAATACATGTAAATATTTTCAAAATATATACTGTATGTGTGTGTATTTATATATACATAATAAATATACACAGAACACACATATTGTGCAATCAAAATGTTTTATTTTGTATGCGATTAATCGCGATTAATCATTTGACAGCACTACAAAATTACAAATTTAAAATATATTAAAATGGAAACTTATTTCAGGTTGTAGCAATATTTCACTGCATTGCTCTTTTTTTACTGTAATTTTGATCAAATAAATCAGCCTTGGTGAGCATAAGAGACATATACTTATAACTGTTTATACTTTTATACTGTTATACTTTTAACTGTTGCCCAGATTAAAAAAAGGAGTGGTTCTGGGTGTGATGCTCAATCGATCACTACAAATTCCACAGCCAGCATTATCTTAAATAAGGATTCATACATAGAACATACATAGATCAGATATATCCTTACACTCTAAAAAATGCTGGGTTAAATACAACCCAGTGCTGGGTAAAATAGGGACAAACCCAGCAATTGGGATGTTTTGACCCAGCGGTTGGGTTACTACCCAGAAGGTTGGGTTAAACTTTTAACCCAACCGCTGGGTCAAAACAACCCAATTGCTGGATTTGTCCCTATTTTACCCAGCACTGGGTTGTATTTAACCCAGCATTTTTTAGAGTGTACACACAGCGCCTTCACGACATGGCGGTGGCAACAACAATACTACAGCGAGAATAAAAGTTACGCCTTCTTTCTTTGCGTGAACATTTGGGCGGCGTTATGCAAATCTTCCCACATCGTGACGTAGATATGTGGGGGCGTGTTAGAACGAGCCGTTTTAGGTAGGCGTGGCTGACTCTAACTTTTATAAAGAATATCTCTTTGGATTTGAGACTTTAGTCTTTGCAACTTTACAGATCTTCTTTATGCACCAAGAGCTTGTAACACTCCAAAGAGAAAGGAAAACTTGAAATCGCATCATATGACCCCTTTAATGAAAATTCCTGTGTGACTTTCATTCTTCTGTGGAACACAAAAGGAGATATTTTGAAGAATCTAGACAATATTACACCCAACTGACTTTCATTGTATGTACCAAAAAAATAAAAAATATCAAAATATTGTTTTTTGTGTTCTGCAGAAAAAAGAAAGTCGGAACAACATGAGGGTGAGTAAATGATGACAATTTTGGTGAACTTTCTCTTTAAGGGTTCAAATGTCTGAAACAAAGAGTTATGAAATGCATTGACACCTGCAAAGACCTTAGCCTCCTCTGTTGGCACAGTGCGTACATTTAACAGGTCACTTTTATTTCCCACAAGCATGACTACTATATGAGGATCAGCATGGTCATACAGTTCCTTTAGCCATCGCTCAACGTTCTCATACGTCAGGTGCTTGGTGATGTCATAAACCAGCAGCGCACCCACGGCTCCCCTGTAATACCTACAAGAGACAAAAACTACTCATTATTACATATGCAGAAACAGGAAGTGGATATTGGCTCAGATCGTGCTTTATTATGATTCATTATTTTGTTTACGATGATGAGAAAGGTCCTTTTTTCATAATCATAACCTATCATATGATTGTATTCATCTACAATACCATTCAAAAGGTTGGGGTCAGTAAATATTTAAGTTAATACTTTTATTCAACAAGAATGTATTAAACTGATTAAAAGTGACAGTAAAGAAATGTATAATATAATAAAAAGTAAATTTCAAATAAAGCATGTTCTTTTGATCTTTCTATTCATCAAAGAATCCTGAAAAAAACGTACACAACAATATTAAACAAAACTATTTTCAATATTATTGATAATAATGAGAAATGTTTCTTGAGCAGCAAATCAGCATATTTCTGTAGGATCATGTGACATTGAAGACTGGAGTAGTGATGCTGAAAAAGCAGCTTTGTATCATAGGAGTAAATTACATTTTAAAATGACATTTTTTACATTTTAAATAATTATTATGTAAAATTACTAGTGCTGTCAGTCGATTAATTGCGATTAATCACATCCAAAGTAAATGTTTTTGTTTACATAATATATGTATGTTTGCTGTTTATATTTATTATGTATATATAAATACACACACAAGCATGTATATATTTCAGAAAAATATGTTATGTTTATATATTTGATATATTTATTTATAATATAAATTTTATGAATATAAACATAAACATGTAAATACATGTAAATATTTTCAAAATATATACTGTATGTGTGTGTATTTATATATACATAATAAATATACACAGAACACACATATTGTGCAATCAAAATGTTTTATTTTGTATGCGATTAATCGCGATTAATCATTTGACAGCACTACAAAATTACAAATTTAAAATATATTAAAATGGAAACTTATTTCAGGTTGTAGCAATATTTCACTGCATTGCTCTTTTTTTACTGTAATTTTGATCAAATAAATCAGCCTTGGTGAGCATAAGAGACATATACTTATAACTGTTTATACTTTTATACTGTTATACTTTTAACTGTTGCCCAGATTAAAAAAAGGAGTGGTTCTGGGTGTGATGCTCAATCGATCACTACAAATTCCACAGCCAGCATTATCTTAAATAAGGATTCATACATAGAACATACATAGATCAGATATATCCTTACACTCTAAAAAATGCTGGGTTAAATACAACCCAGTGCT